>NC_143162.1:22969393-23120909 GCF_047325235.1 Durio zibethinus | reverse complement strand
AGTAGAACCAATACCCGATGGCGTGAAAAGAGTGTTGGAAGAATTCGGAGAGGTGATGCCAGAGATGTTGCCCAAGGTTCTACCCCCTCGACGAACAGTGGACCACGAAATTGAGCTCCTCCCAGGAGCAAAACCCCTTGCTAGAGCTCCCTATCGCATGGCCCCGCCAGAGTTGGCCGAGCTGAGAAAATAGTTAGATGAGCTTCTACAAGCCGGGTTCATCCGACCATTAAAGGCTCCTTTCGGAGTGCTAGTGCTATTCCAGAAGAAGCATAATGGGAGTTTGCGCTTATGTGTTGACTACAGGGCCCTGAACAAAGTCACCATAAGAAACAAATATCCTATCCCACTTATAGCAGACTTATTTGATCAATTGAGCCGACCCAAGTACTTCTCCAAACTAGACCTGAGATCTGGATACCATCAGGTCAAAATCGTTGAGGGAGATGAGCCAAAGACCACTTGTGTAACACGCTATGGGGCATTTGAATTTTTTGTTATGCCCTTTGGACTAACCAATGCTCCTGCCACATTTTGTACATTGATGAATCAGGAGTTCCATGACTACTTGACAAATTTATAGTCATTTATTTAGACGATATAGTGGTGTACAGCTCCACCTTGGAAGAACATCAAGAACACCTACGTCGGGTATTTAAAAGGTTGCAAGACCATCGGTTATATGTAAAAAGGGAGAAATACGCGTTTGCTTAGACCCAAATCCACTTCTTCAGTCACATTGTCGAACGTGGCCACATTCGAATGGACATGAAAAAGGTTAGGGCCATCAAAGAGTGGACAACACCAAAGAATGTTAGTGAACTCCACTCATTTTTGGGACTAGCCAACTATTATAGAAGGTTTGTGAAGGGGTACTCTCACAAGACCACGGCCCTCACGGAGTTATTGAAGAAGGAGCGTAAATGGTGTTGGACCAACGAGTGCCAAGAGGCCTTTGAGAGATTGAAAGATGCTATTATGAAAGATCCCATCTTAGCTTTCCCCGATATTGAAAAGCCTTTTGAAGTTTAGACGGATGCATCAGATTTTGCTATTGGAGGTGTGCTTTTACAACAACATCACCCGATAGCATTTGAAAGTAGGAAGCTAAGCGAAGCGGAGAGGAAATATACGGCCTAGGAAAAAGAGCTCCTAGCGAGGGTTCATTGCTTGAGGGCTTGGCAACATTACTTGTTGGGTTCACACTTTGTCATAAAAATGGACAATGCAGTCGTTACCCACTTTCTCACCCAACCAAGGCTTACGACGAAACAAGCTAGGTGGCAGGAATTTTTAGCGGAGTTCGACTTTCACCTTGAGCATACCGCTGGGAAAACCAATCAAGTGGTAGATGCATTGAGCAGGCAACCAGAGTTGGTGGCCCTCAGTGGCAACTAGTACAGCCACTACGGACATTCATAAGTTGATTGGAGATCATCTAGGGAAGGACCCGTAAGCCTATGCCATCTTGAAGCTAGTGGAAGAAGGGAAGTCCAAATACTTCTGGCAAGAAAATGGTGTCTTGTGGACCAAAGGGCCTCGAGTGTTTGTGCTGAGAGCAGGAGGGCTGAGACAGATGCTGATGAGGGAATGCCATGACACCCCATGGGCAGGACACCCAAGCTGGCAATGCATTTTAGCGTTACTGAAACACGGATACTATTGGCCCCACATGCGACAAGATGTGATGGACTACACAAAGACTTGCCTCATTTACCAACAAGACAAAGTCAAAAAGAGGAAACCTGCGAGCATGCTGGAACCATTACCGGTACCCACCAAACCGTGGGAAAGCATCTACCTCGATTTCATTTCGAGCCTACCCAAGGTTGGGGATCTTGGAACTATCTTGGTGGTAATTGACCGGTTCTCCAAGTATGCCACATTCATCCCCGCTCACAAGTATTATACAGCAGAAGACACAGCTCGACTATTGTTCAAACATGTGGTCAAATATTGGGGCCTCCCTCAAAATATCGTCAGTGATAGAGATCCGAGATTTACGGGGTCTTTTTGGAGGGAACTTTTCAAGATTTTGGGGTCCCAACTCAACATCTCTTTGAGCTACCATCCTCAGACAGATGGCCAAACGAAACGTTTCAATGGATTGTTGGAGGAATATTTGAGGCACTTTGTCCAAGCCAACCAAAAGGACTGGCCTTCATTGTTAGACGTTGCTCAACTCTGCTTTAATTCCAACAAGAGCTCTTCCACTAACAAGAGCCCATTTGAGGTGGTCACCGAAAAACTACCAAGGCTACCCCACACTTCCTTGGAACAATATGGAGGAGAGAATCTGAGAGCTTTCAACTTCAGCAAGGAGTGGAAACAAAACACAGAGATTGCACAAGCTTACTTAGAGAAGGCATCAAAGCGGATGAAGAAATGGGCAGACAAGAATTGCAGAGCTCAGTAATTCCAAGTTGGTGATTTGGTTCTAGTTCGACTAGTTCCAGAACAAACCAGGTTCTTAAGAAAGAGAGATCGTAGACTGGTGCATAAATATAAAGGTCCAGTAAGGGTCATTTTCAAGGTGGGGAATGCTTCTTACAAAATCGACCCACCGAAGTGGATGAAGGTGCACCCAGTATTTCATGTAAGCAACCTGAAGCCTTTCCATGCAGATCCTACAGATATTAGCTGAAGGGAGCCAACTAGAGCCACCATCACCATGAAGCCACCCTCAGAGCATCGAGTCGAAGAGATCTTAGCCGATAGGGAAACCAAGATATCTTGAAGACTAGTTCGGTAATACTTAGTGAAGTGGGAGGGCTTAGGACTAGAAGAAACCAGCTGGCAGAGAGAACACGACCTCCAGAGATTTCAAAGAAAGATTGAAGAATTTTAAGCCAGCAAGTTGATGAGGACATCGATAGAATAGGTGGGGGAGGATGTCATGAGCCACCCTTGTATAGGGCCATGATCGGGACTTAGGTTGCCATGAGCCACCCAAGTATAGGGCCATGACCGGGTAGATCCCTTGTGCTAGGAAAAGTGTCCCTATTTCAAACATTGTAACGGTTACTGGTAGCATAGCTCTAAAAGTTCTAAGGCTCTTTAGGGGGGTGAGCCGACAGCGTAGTGTTGGGATGTCTCACCGGGTGCTATGCGAGCTTAGGCCACCCACCAAGGGCTGCCCCTCTGGCCCTGGTGATGGTGGGAGGTCCCGATGTATGATTCCCATTTATAATAAAATGCACCTTGATTGAATGCTCGATTGTTGCCTTGATGCGTTTCTTTCTTTCTCTATGTGAATGTGCCTTGTTGTTTGTGTATACTTGAGATTGACCTTGATATATTGTGCCTTACTGTGAATGCTTGAGACTAACCATGGTTTAGGGTTATTTGTTCAGATATTGATCTATTGAAGGCTGACTAGGGTGGAAGCGTCCATTCAAGTGCCACACGGGCTAGTGCTTGTTGAGAGAAAGCTTAGTCTGCGACACCCGGCTTGCGCATCCCACCCCTCTGGCCGGCTGAGCGCCTGCACACTCGTTTCGTGGGTTGACTTAAGCATATGGGGTTCATTCCCAGTCTAAGCATACGGAGTTCATTCCCAGTCTAAGATCAGACTGGACCGAGGGTTGCGACAGCACATGCTGGGCTCGTGCATGTGCTGGTGCTGCATTTTTCTTTGCCGGGGCACCATCATCGGAGCATTGCCGGAGATCCTGACCGACGGCATTGGGGTTCCGGTGATCGGGGGGCCGGGGGGTGTGCGCACATGATGTGCGATGGCTGCTGGTACTTGGCCCTTATATTGGCCCCCTATCCCTCATCAACCCTCGAGAACTCACACCCCCTTAAAGAGCATTTGAGATTTTATAGGTTTGCTTCCAGTAGCAATTAAAGTGTCTGAAATGGGGACACTTTTTTCAAATGGTCACAAAATCTTGTACAGTTCAATTTTTTAGCTGAATTTTTTTGTGCATGCCAATAAAAATACAAGGATCACGTCTACCAAGTTTGGGGCCAAAACACCTTCCGAAAAAATTTTAAAAAATCCCAAACCGTAAAAAGTTTCAAAAATCGTGAAAAATAGAAAATGAGTCATCTTGCCATGAAACTTCACGTGAAGGCTTAAGGGACCATTGTATGAATTTACAAGCCATAAAAATGGCATTGGCACGTAGAAATATGAAGATGTGCCTAACCCACCTACCACCCATTCGATCCACGGCTTGCGCATCCCGTCTTCCTGGCCGACGTAGTGCCCGCCCGCCCGTCCGCCCGCTCGTTTCGTCGGTTCGCTTAGGCATACGGAGTTCATTCCTAGTCTAAGATTGGGCCAGACCGAGGGTTACGGTAGCAGGATCGGTAGCACGTAGAGGGGGACCTGGTCGATCCCCAGATTACGCATCCCGCCCTTCTGGCCGACTGAGCACCCGCACGCTAATTTCGTCGGTCGACTTAAGCATACGGAGTTCATTCCCAGTCTAAGCATACAGAGGTAATTCCAAGTCTAAGATCGGACTGGACCGAGGGTTTCGATAGCACATGCTGGGCTCGAGAATGTGCTGGTGCCGCATTTTTCTTCGCTAGGGCACCATCGTCGGATAATCTGATCAACGGCATTGGGGTTCCGGCGATCGGAGGGGCCGGGGGGTGTGCGCACATGATGTGCGTGGGTGCTGGTACTTGGCCCTTATGTGGGCCCCCTATCCCTCATCAAACCTTGAGAACTCACACCCCCTTAAAGAGCATTTGAGATTTTATAGGTTTGCTGCCAGTAGCCATTAAAGTGTCTGAAATTGGACACTTTTTTCAAATGGTCACAAAATCTTGTACAGTTTGAGTTTTTCGCTGAATTTTTTTTGTGCATGCCAACAAAAATACAAGGATCCCGTCTACCAAGTTTGAACCAAAACTCCTTCTGAAAAAATTTTAAAAAATCCCAAACCGCAAAAAGTTTCAAAAATCATGAAAAATAGAAAACGAGTCGTCATGCCATGAAACTTCACGTGAAGACTTAATGGACCATTGTATGAATTTAAAAGCCATAAAAATGGCATTGGCGTGCAGAAATATGAAGATGAGCCTAAACCCATCTACCACACTATCGATCCACGGCTTTCGCATCCCGTCTCTCTGGCCGACGTAGTGCCCGCCCGCTCGTTTCGTTGGTTGGGTTAGGCATACGGAGTTCATTCCCAATCTAAGATCGGACCGAAAAGAGAGTTGTGGCAGTAGGATTGGCAGCACGTAGGGGGGACCCGGCCGATCCCCGGCTTGCGCATGCCCCTCTGGCCGGCTGAGCGCCCGCACGCTCGTTTCGGGGGTTAACTTAAGCATGCGGAGTTCATTCCCAGTCTAAGCATACGGAGTTCACTCCCAGTCTAAGCATACGGAGTTCATTCCAAGTCTAAGATCAGACCAGACCGAGGGTTGCGGCAGCACATGTTGGGCTCGGGCATGTGCTGGTGTCGTATTTCTCTTCACCGGGGCACCATTGTCGGAGCATCGCAGGAGAACCTGACCGACGGTATTGGGGTTCCGACGATCGGGGGGGCCAGGGGGGTGTACGCACATGATGTGCGATGGGTGCTGGTACTTGGCCCTTATATTGGCCCCCTATCCCTCATCAAACCTCGAGAACTCACACCCCCTTAAAGAGCATTTGAGATTTTACAAGTTTGCTGCCAGTAGCCATTAAAGTGTCTCAAATGGGGACACTTTTTTCAAATGGTTACAAAATCTTGTACATTTCGAGTTTTTAGCTGAAGCCAACAAAAATACAAGGATCACATCTACCAAGTTTGGGGCCAAAACTCCTTCCGAAAAAGTTTTAAAAAATCCCGAACCATAAAAAGTTTCAAAAATCATGAAAAATAAAAAACCAGTCGTCTTGCCGTGAAACTTCACGTGAAGCCTTAAGGGACCATTGTATGAATTTACAAGCCATAAAAATGGCAGTGGCATGTAGAAATATGAAGATTTACCTAAACCCGCCTATCACCCTATCGATCCACGGCTTGCGCATCCCGTCTCTCTTGCCGACGTAATGCCCATCCGCCCGCTCATTTCGTCAGTTGGCTTAGGCATACGGAGTTCATTCCCAGTCTAAGATCAGACCAGATCGAAGGTTGTGGCAGCAAGATTGGCAGCACGTAAAGGGGGACCCAACCAACCTCGGCTTGTGCATCCCGCCCCTCTGGCCGGTTGAGCGCCCACACGCTCGTTTCGTGGGTTGACTTAGGTATACGGAGTTCATTCCCAGTCTAAGCATACAGAGTTCATTTCCAGTCTAAGCATGCAGAGTTCATTCCCAGTCTAAGATCAGATAGGAACGAGGGTTACGGCACCACATGCTGGGCTCGAGCTTATGCTGGTGCCATATTTTTCTTCGTCGGAGCATCATCGGAGAACCTGACCGGTGGCATTAGGGTACCGGTGATCGGAGGGGCCAGGGGGTGTGCGCACATGATGTGCAATGGGTGCTGGTACTTGGCCCTTATATTGGCCCCCTATCTCTCATCAAACCTTGAGAACTCACACCCCCTTAAAGAGCATTTGAGATTTTACAGGTTTGCTGCCAGTAGCCATTAAAATGTCTGAAATGGGGACACTTTTTTCAAATGATCACAAAATCTTGTACACTTCGGGTTTTTAGCTGAATTTTTTTGTGCACACCAACAAAAATACAAGGATCACATCTACCAAGTTTGGGGCCAAAACTACTTTCGAAAAAATTTTAAAAAAATACCGAACCGTAAAAAGTTTCAAAAATCGTGAAAAATAGAAAACGAGTCATCTTGCCATGAAACTTCACATGAAGGCTTAATGGACCATTGTATGAATTTACAAGCCATAAAAATGGTATTGGCATGCAGAAATATGAAGACATGCCTAAACCCACCTACCACCCTATCGATCCACGGCTTGTGCATCCCGTCTCTCTGGCCGATGTAGTGCTCGCCCGCCCGCCCGCCTGCCCACTCGTTTCGTCGGTTGGCTTAGGCATACAGAGTTCATTCCCAATCTAAGATCAGACCAGACCAAGGGTTGCAGCAGCAGGATTGACAGCACGCAGAGGGGGACCCGGTCGATCCCCAGCTTACGCATCCCGCCCCTCTAGTCGGCTGAGCACCCGAACGCTCGTTTCGTGGGTTGACTTACGCATATGGAGTCCATTCCTAGTCTAAGATCGATCCAGACTAGGGTTGTGGCAGCAGGATCGACAGCACGCAGAGGGGGACCCGGCCAATCTGCAGGTTGCGCATCCCACCCCTCTGGCGTGCTGAGCGCCCGCACGCTCGTTTCATGGGTTGACTTAGGCATACGGAGTTCATTCCCAGTCTAAACATACGAAGCTCATTCCCAGTCTAAGTTCAGACCGGACCGAGGGTTGTGACAGCACATGCTGGGCTCGAGCATGTGCTGGTGCCGCATTTTTCTTCGTCAGGGCACCATCGTCGGAGCATCGTCGGAGAACCTGACCGACGGCATTGGGGTTCCGGCAATCGGGGGGGCTGTGCGCACATGATGTGCGATGGGTGCTAGGACTTGGCCCTTATATTGGCCCCCTATCCCTCACAAACCTCGAGAACTCTCACCCCCTTAAAGAGCATTTGAGATTTTACAGGTTTGCTGCCAGTAGCCATTAAAGTGTCTAAAATGGGGACACTTTTTTCAAATGGTCACAAAATCTTGTACACTTCGATTTTTTAGCTGAATTTTTTCGTGCATGCCAACAAAAATACAAGGATCACGTCTACCAAGTTTAGGGCCAAAAGTCCTTCCGAAAGAATTTTAAAAAATCTCTAACCGTAAAAAGTTTCAGAAATCGTGAAAAATAGAAAACAGGTCGTCTTGCCATGAAACTTCACATGAAGGCTTAGGGGACCACTGTATGAATCTACAAGCCATAAAAATGGCATTGGCATGCAGAAATAAGAAGATGTGCCTAAACCCACCTACCACCATATCGATCCACGGCTTGCGCATCCCGTCTCTCTGACCGGCGTAGTGCCCGCCCGCCTGTTCGCCCGCTCGCTCATTTCGTCGGTTGGCTTAGGCATACGGAGTTCATTCCCAGTCTAAGATCAGATTGGACCGAGGGTTGCGGCATCACATGCTGGGCTAGGGCATGTTCTGGTGCCACATTTTTCTTCGTCGAGGCACCATCGCCAAAGCATCGCCGGAGAACCTGATCGGCGACATTGGGGTTCCGGTGATCGGGGGGGCCGGGGGGTGTCCGCACATGATGTGCGATGGGTGCTGGTACTTGGCCCTTACATTGGCCCGCTATCCCTCATCAAACCTTGAGAACTCACACCCCCTTAAAGAGCATTTGAGATTTTACAGGTTTGCTACCAATAGCCATTAAAGTGTCTGGAATGGGGACACTTTTTTCAAATGGTCACAAAATCTTGTACACTTCGAGTTTTTAGCTGAATTTTTTTATGCACGCCAAAAAAAATACAAGGATCACGTCAACCAAGTTTTGGGGCAAAACTCCTTCCAAAAAAATTTAAAAAAAATCTCAAACCGTAAAAAGTTTCAAAAATCTTGAAAAATAAAAAACGAGTCGTCTTGCCATGAAACTTCAGGTGAAGGCTTAAGGGACCATTGTATGAATTTACAAGCCATAAAAATGGCATTGGCATGTAGAAATATGAAGATGTGCCTCAACCCACCTACCACACTATCGATTCACGGCTTGCGCATCCCGTCTCTCCGGTCGGCGTAGTGCCCGCTCGCCCGCCCGCCCGTTCGTTTCGTCGGTTGGCTTAGGCAAATGGAGTTCATTCCTAGTCTAAGATCAGACCAGACCGAGGTTTGCGGCAGCAAGATCGACAGTAAGTAGAGGGGGACCCGACCGATCCTCTGCTTGTGCATCCCGACCCTCTGGCCGACTGAGCGCCCACACGCTCATTTCGTGGGTTGACTTAGGGATACAGATTCATTCCCAGTCTAAGCATACGGAGTTCATTCCTAGTCTAAGGTTAGACCAGACCGAGGGATGTGGCAGCACATGTTGGGCTCGGGCATGTGTTGGTGCCGCATTTTTCTTCCCTGGGGCACCATCGTTGGAGCATCGCCAGAGAACCTGACTGACGGTATTGGGGTTCCAGCGATCGGGGGGACCGGGGGGGTGTGCACACATGATGTGCGATGGGTGCTGGTACTTGGCCCATATATTGGCCCCCTATCCCTCATCAAACCTCGAGAACTCACACCCCCTTAAAGAGCATTTGACATTTTACAGGTTTGCTGCCAGTACCCATTAAAGTGTCTGAAATAGGGACACTTTTTTCAAATGGTCACAAAATCTTGTACACTTCGAGTTTTTAGCTGAATTTTTTTGTTCTTGCCAACAAAGATACAAGGATCACGTCTGCCAAGTTTGGGGCCAAAACTCCTTTCGAAAAAATTTTAAAAAATACCGAACCGTAAAAAGTTTCAAAAATTATGAAAAATAGAAAACGAGTCATCTTGCCATGAAACTTCACGTGAAGGCTTAAGGGACCATTGTATGAATTTACAAGCCATAAAAATGGCATTGGCATGTAGAAATATGAAGATGTGTCTAAACCCACCTACCACCCTATCGATCCACGGCTTGCACGTCCCGTCTCTCTGGCGGACGTAGTGCCCGCTCGCCCGCCCGACCGCTCGTTTTGTCGGTTGGCTTAGGCATACGGAGTTCATTCCCAGTCTAAGATCAGACCAGACCAAGGGTTGCAGCAGCAGGATCGGCAACATGCAGAGGGGGACCCGACTGATCCCCAGGTTGCACATCCCACCCCTCTGGCGTGCTGACCGCCCGCACGTTCGTTTCGTGGGTTGACTTAGGCATACGGAGTTCATTCCCAGTCTAAGCATACAGAGTTCCTTCCCAGTCTAAGATCAGACCAAACCGAGGGTTGCGAAAGCACATGCTGGGCTCGGGCATGTGTTGGTGCCACATTTTTCTTCGTCGAGGCACCATCGTCGGAGCAACGTCGGAGAACCTGACCGACGGCATTGGGGTTCTGGCAATCGGGGGGGTGTGCGCACATGATGTGCGATGGGTGCTGGTACTTGGCCCTTATATTGGCCCCCTATCTCTCATCAAACCTCTAGAACTCACACCCCCTTAAAGAGCATTTGAGATTTTACAGGTTTGCTGCCAGTAGCCATTAAAATGTCTGAAATGAGGACACTTTTTTCAAATGGTCACAAAATCTTGTACACTTCGAGTTTTTAGCTGAATTTTTTATGCATACCAACAAAGATACAAGGATCACGTCTACCAAGTTTGGGGCCAAAACTCCTTTCGAAAAAATTTTAAAAAATACCGAACCGTAAAAAGTTTCAAAATTTGTGAAAAATAGAAAACGATTCATCTTGCCATGAAACTTGACGTGAAGGCTTAAGGGACCATTGTATGAATTTACAAGCCATAAAAATGGCATTGGCATGCAGAAATATGAAGATGTGCCTAAACCCACCTACCACCCTATCGATCCACGGCTTGCGCGTCCCGTCTCTCTGGCGGACGTAGTGCCCGCCTGCCCGCCCGCCCGCTCGTTTCATCAGTTGGATTAGGCATATGGAGTTCATTCCTAGTCTAAGATTGGACAAGACCAAGGGTTACGGCAGCAAGATCGGCAGCACGCAGAAGGGGACTCAACTGATCCCCGGCTTGCGTATCCCGCCCCTTTGGCCGACTGAGCGCCCGCACGCTCGTTCATGGGTTGGCTTAGGCATATGGAGTTCATTCCTAGTCTAAGCATACGGAGTTCATTCCCAGTCTAAGATCAGACTGGATCGAGGGTTACGGCAGCACATGCTGGGCTAGGGCATGTTCTGGTGCCGCATTATTCTTCGTCGGGGCACCATCGCCAGAGCATCGTCGGAGAACCTGACTGACGGCATTGGGGTTCCGACGATCGGGGGGGCCAGTGGGGTGTGTGCATATGATGCGCAATGGGTGCTAGTACTTGGCCCTTATATTGGCCTGCTATCCCTCATCAAACCTTGAGAACTCACACCCCCTTAAAGAGCATTTGAGATTTTACAGGTTTGCTGCTAGCAGCAATTAAAGCGTCTAACATGGGGACACTTTTTTCGAATGGTCACAAAATCTTGTACACTTCGAGTTTTTAGCTGAATTTTTTTGTGCATGCCAACAAAAATACAAGGATCACGTCAACCAAGTTTGGGGCCAAAAATCCTTTCGAAAAAATTTTAAAAAATTTCAAACCGCAAAAAAGTTTCAAAAATCCTGAAAAATAGAAAATGAGGCGTCTTGCCATGAAACTTCAGGTGAAGGCTTAAGGGACCATTGTATGAATTTACAAGCCATAAAAATGGCATTGGCACATAGAAATATGAAGATGTGCCTAAACCCACCTACCACACTATCGATGCACGGCTTGCGCATCCCGTCTCTCCGGTCGACGTAGTGCCCGCCCACCCGCCCGCCCGCTCGTTTCGTCAGTTGGCTTAGGCAAACGGAGTTCATTCCCAGTCTAAGATCAGATCGGACCGAGGGTTGCGGCAGCAAGATTGGCAGCAAGTAGAGGGGGACCCGACCAATCCTCAACTTGTGCATCCTGACCCTCTGGCCGGCTGAACGCCTGTACGCTCGTTCCGTGGGTTGACTTAGGCATACGGAGTTCATTCCTAGTCTAAGCATACGGAGTTCATTCCCAGTCTAAGGTCGGACCAGACCGAGGGTTACGGCAGCACATGCTGGGCTCGGGCATGTGTTGGTGCCGCATTTTTCTTCCCCGGTGCACCATCGCTGGAGCATCGCCAGAGAACCTGACCGACGGTATTGGGGTTCCGACTATAGGGGGGCCGGGGGGTGTGCGCACATGATGTGCGATGGGTGCTGGTACTTGGCCCTTATATTGGCCCCCTATCTCTCATCAAACCTCGAGAACTCACACCCCCTTAAAGAGCATTTGAGATTTTACAGGTTTGCTACCAGTAGCCATTAAAGTGTCTGAAATGGGGACACTTTTTTCAAATGGTCACAAAATCTTGTACACTTCGAGTTTTTTGCTGAATTTTTTTTGGATGCCAACAAAAATACAAGGATCATGTCTACCAAGTTTGGGGCGAAAACTCCTTCCAAAAAAATTTTAAAAAATTCCGAACTGTAAAAAGTTTAAAAAATCATGAAAAATAGAAAACGAGTCATCTTGCCATGAAACTTCACGTGAAGGCTTAAGGGACCATTGTATGAATTTACAAGCCATAAAAATGGCATTGGCATGCAGAAATATGAAGATGTGCCTAAACCCACTTGCCACCCTATCGATCCACGGCTTGCGCATCCTGTCTCTCTGGCCGGAGTAGTGCCCGCCCGCCAGCCCGCATGCTCGTTTCGTCGGTTGGCTTAGGCATACAGAGTTCATTCCCAGTCTAAGATCAGACCGGACTGAGGGTTACGATAGCAAGATTGACAGCACACAGAGGGGGACCCGGCCGATCCCCGACTTGTGCATCCCGCCCCTCTGGCCGGCTGAGCGCCCGTACGCTCGTTTCATGGGTTGACTTAGGCATACGGAGTTCATTCCCGGTCTAAGCATACGGAGTTCATTCCCAGTCTAAGATCGGACCGGACCAAGGGTTGTGGCAGCACATGCTAGGCTCGGTCATGTGCTGGTGCTGCATTTTTCTTCGTCGGGGCACCATCGCCGGAGCATCACCGGAGAACCTGACCGGTGGCGTTGGGGTTTCGATGATCAGGGGGCAAGGGGGGTGTGCGCACATGATGTGT
This sequence comes from Durio zibethinus, assembly GCF_047325235.1. Classification (NCBI taxonomy): domain Eukaryota; kingdom Viridiplantae; phylum Streptophyta; class Magnoliopsida; order Malvales; family Malvaceae; genus Durio; species Durio zibethinus. Next base: position 23,108,194 of record NC_143162.1, on the reverse strand, counting down.
GATGGGTACTGGTACCTGGCCCTTATATTGGCCCCCTATCACTCATCAAACCTCGAGAACTCGCATCCCCTTAAAGAGCATTCGAGATTTTACAGGTTTGCTGCCAGTAGCCATTAAAGTGTATGAAATGGGGACACTTTTTTCCAATGGTCACAAAATGTTGAACACTTTGAGTTTTTAGCTGAATTTTTTTGTGCATGCCAACAAAAATACAAGGATCACGTCTACCAAGTTTGGGGCCAAAACTTCTTCCAAAAAAATTTTAAAAAAATCCCAAACCGCAAAAGGTTTCAAAAATCGTGAAAAATAGAAAACGAGTCGTCTTGCCATGAAACTTCACGTGAAGGCTTAAGGGACCATTGTATGAATTTACAAGCCATAAAAATGGCATTGGCATGCAGAAATATGAAGATGTGCCTAAACCCACCTACCACCCTATCGATCCACGGCTTGCGCATCCCGTCTCTCTGGCCGGTATAGTGCCCGCCCGCCCGCCCGCTCATTTCGTCGGTTGGCTTAGGCATACGGAGTTCATTCCCAGTCTAAGATTGGACCAAACCGAGGGTTGTGGCAGTAAGATTGGCAGTACGCAAAAGGGGACCCGGCCGATCCCTGGCTTGCGCATCCTGCCCCTCTGGCCGACTGAGTGCCCGCACGCTCTTTTCATGGGTTGACTTAGGCATACAAAGGTCATTTCCATTCTAAGCATAAACAGTCCATTCCCAGTCTAAAATCAGATCGGACTGAGGGTTACGGCAGCACATGCTGGGCTCGGGCATGCGTTGGTGCCGTATTTTTCTTCGCTGGGGCACCAATAGACCGGTGGCATTGGGATTCCGGTGATCGGGGGGCCGACGGGGGGGTGTGCACACATGATGTGCGATGGGTGCTGGTACTTGGCCCTTATATTGGCCCCCTATCCCTCATCAAACCTTGAGAACTCACACCCCCTTAAAGAGCATTTGAGATTTTACAGGTTTGCTGCCAGTAGCCATTAAAGTGTCTGAAATGGGGACACTTTTTTCAAATGGTCAAAAATCTTGTACACTTGGAGTTTTTGGCTGAATTTCTTTGTGCATGCCAACAAAAATACAAGGATCACGTCTACCAGGTTTGGGGCCAAAACTCCTTCCGAAAAAATTTTAAAAAATCCTGAACTACAAAAAGTTTTGAAAATCATGAAAAATAGAAAACGAGTCGTCTTGCCATGAAACTTCACGTGATAGCTTAAGGGACCATTGTATGAATTTACAAGCCATAAAAATGGCATTGGCATGCAGAAATATGAAGATGTGCCTAAACCCACCTACCACCCTATCGATCCACGGCTTGCGCATCCCGTCTCTCTGCTCGGTGTAGTGCCCGTCTGCCCGCCCGCCCGCTCATTTCGTCGGTTAGCTTAGGCATACGGAGTTCATTCCCAGTCTAAGATCTGACCAGAACAGGGGTTGTAGCAGCAAGATCAGCAGCACGCAGAGGGGGACCCGACCGATCCCCGGCTTGCGCATCCCGCCCCTCTAGCCGGCTGAGCGACCGCACGCTCGTTTCATGGGTTAACTTAGGCATAGGGAGTTCATTCCTAGTCTAAGCATACGAAGTTCACTCCCAGTCTAAAATCAGACTAGACCAAGGGTTACGACAACACATGCTGGGCTCGGGCATGTGCTGGTGCCGTATTTTTCTTTGCCGGGGCACCATCGTCGGAGCATCACCGAAGAGCCTGACCGGCGGCATTGGGGTTCCGGTGATCGGGCGGGCCGAGCGGGGTGTGCGCCCATGATGTGCGGTGGGTGCTGGTACTTGGCCCTTATATTGGCCCCCTATCCCTCATCAAACCTTGAGAACTCACACCCCCTTAAAGAGCATTTGAGATTTTACACGTTTGCTGCCAGTAGCCATTAAAGAGTCTGAAATGGGGACACTTTTTTCAAATGGTCACAAAATCTTGTACACTTCGAGTTTTTAGCTGAAGTTTTTTGTACATGCCAAAAAAAATACAGGGATCACGTCTACCAAGTTTGGGGCCAAAACTCCTTCCGAAAAAATTTTCAAAAATCCCAAACTGTAAAAAGTTTCAAAAATCGTGAAAAATAGAAAATGAGTCGGCTTACCATGAAACTTCACGTGAAGGCTTAAGGGCCTATTGTACGAATTTACAAGCCATAAAAATGGCATTGGCACGCAGAAATATGAAGATGTGCCTAAACTCACCTACCACCCTATCGATCCATGGCTTGCGCATCCTATCTCTCTGGCCGGCGTAGTGCCCGCATGCCCGTCCGCCCGATCGTTTCATCCGTTGGCTTAGGCATACGGAGTTCATTCCCAGTCTAAGATCAGACCAGACCGAGGGTTACGGTAGCAGGATCGACAGCACGCAGAGGGGGACTCGGTCGATCCCTGGCTTACCATCCCACCCCTCTGGCCGGCTGAGCGCCCGCACGCTCATTTTGTGGGTTGACTTAGGCATATGAAGTTCATTCCTAGTCTAAGCATAAGGAGTTCATTCCCAGTCTAAGATCAGACCAGACCGAGGGTTACGACAGCACATGCTGGGCTTGGGCATGTGCTGGTGCCGCATTTTTCTTCGTCAGGCCACCATCCCCGAAGAACCTGACCGGGCGACATTGGGGTTCCGACGATCGGGGGGGCCAGGGGGGTGTGTGCACATGATGTGCGATGGGTGCTGGTACTTGGCCCTTATATTGGCCCCCTATCCCTCATCAAACCTCGAGAACTCACACCCCCTTAAAGAGCATTTGAGATTTTACAGGTTTGTTGCCAGTAACCATTAAAGTGCCTGAAATGGGGACACTTTTTTCAAATGGTCACAAAATCTTGTACAGTTCGAGTTTTTAGCTGAATTTTTTTGTAAATGCCAACAAAAATACAAGGATCACGTCTACCAATTTTGAGGCCAAAACTCCTCCGAAAAAATTTTAAAAAATCCTGAATCGTAAAAAGTTTCAAAAATCGTGAAAAATAGAAAAGAAGTCGTCTTGCCATGAAACTTCACGTGAAGGCTTAAGGGACCATTATATGAATTTACAAGCCATAAAAATGGCATTGGAATGAAGAAATATGAAGATGTGCCTAAACCCACCTACCACCCTATCGATCCACGGCTTACGCGTCCCGTCTCTCTGGCGGACGTAGTGCCCGTCCGCCCGCCCGGTCACTCATTTTGTCAGTTGGCTTAGGCATACGGAGTTCATTCCCAATCTAAGATCGGATCAAACTGAGGGTTGCGGTAGCAGGATCGGTAGCACGTAGAGGGGGACCCGGTCGATCCTAAGCATGCGCATCCCGCCCCTCTGGTCGGTTGAGCGACCACACGCTCGTTTGGTGGGTTGACTTAGGCATACGGAGTTCATTCCCAGTCTAAGAAAATGGAGTTGATTCCAAATCTAAAATCAGACTTGACCGAGGGTTACGACAGCACATGCTGGGCTCGGGCAAGTGCTGGTGCTGCATTTTTCTTCGTCGGGGCACCATCACAGGAGCATCGCTAGAGAGCCTGACCGGCGGCATTGGGGTTCTGGCGATCGGGGGGGCCGGGCGGGGTGTGCGCCCATGATGTGCAATGGGTGCTGGTACTGGGCCCTTATATTGGCCCCCTATCCCTCATCAAACCTTGAGAACTCACACCCCCTTAAAGAGCATTTGAGATTTTACAGCTTTGCTGCCAGTAGCCATTAAAGTGTCTGTAATGGGGACACTTTTTTCAAATGGCCACAAAATCTTGTACACTTCGAGTTTTTAGCTGAATTTTTTCATGCATGCCAAAAAAAATACAGGGATCACGTCTACCAAGTTTGGGGCCAAAACTTCTTCCAAAAAAATTTTCAAGAATCCCAAATCGTAAAAAGTTTCAAAAATCGTGAAAAATAGAAAACGAGTCATCTTGCCATGAAACTTCACGTGAAGGCTTAAGGGCCCGTTGTATGAATTTACAAGCCATAAAAATGGCATTGGCACGTAGAAATATGAAGATGTGCCTAAACCCACCTACCACCCTATCGATCCACGGCTTGCGCATCCTATCTCTCTAGCCGACGTAGTGGCCACATGCCCGCCCGCCCGCTCGTTTCATCGGTTGGCTTAGGCATACAAAGTTCATTCCCAGTCTAAGATCGGACCGGACAGAGGGTTGTGGCAGCAGGATTGACAGCACGTAGTGGGAGACTCGTTCGATCCCTGGCTTATGCATCCCGCCCCTCTGGCCGGCTGAGCGCCCGCACGCTAATTTTATGGGTTGACTTAGGCATATGAAGTTCATTCCCAGTCTAAGCATAAGGAGTTCATTCTCAGTCTAAGATCAGATCGGACCGAGGGTTGCGACAGCACATGCTGGGCTCGGGCATGTGCTGGTGCCGCATTTTTCTTCATCGAGGCACCATCGCCGGAGCATCGCCGGAGCATCCTCGAAGAACCTGATTGGCGACATTGGGGTTCCGGCGATCGGGGGTGCCGGGGGGTGTGCGCACATGATGTGCGATGGGTGCTGGTACTTGGCCCTTATATTGGCCCCCTAACCCTCATCAAACCTCTAGAACTCACACCCCCTTAAAGAGCATTTGAGATTTTATAGGTTTGCTGCCAGTAGCTATTAAAGTGTCTGAAATGGGGACACTTTTTTCAAATGGTCAAAAAATCTTGTACACTTCCAGTTTTAGCTGAATTTTTTTATGCACGCCAACAAAAATACTAGGATCATGTCTACCAAGTTTGGGGCCAAAACACCTTCCAAAAAATTTTTAAAAAATCTCGAACCAAAAAAATACTGGGTTCGGGCATGTGCTGCTGTCGTATTTTTCTTCGTTGGGGCACCATCATCGGAGCATCATCGGAGAACTTGACCGACGGCATTGGGGTTCTGACGATCGAGGGTTTCGAGGGGGTTGTGCGCACATGATTTTACAGGTTTGCTGTCATTAGCCATTAAAGTGTCTAAAATGGGGATACTTTTTTCAAATGGTCACAAAATCTTGTACACTTCGAGTTTCTAGCTGAATTTTTTTGTGCATGCCAGCAAAAATACAAGGATCATGTCTACCAAGTTTGGAGCCAAAACTTCTTCCAAAAAAATTTTAAAAAATCTTGAACGCAAAAAGTTTTGAAAATCGTGAAAAATAGAAAACAAGCCACCTTGCCATGAAACTTCACGTGAAGGCTTAAAGGACCATTGTATGAATTTACAAGCCATTTAAATGGCATTGGCACACAGAAATATGAAGATGTCCCTAAACCCACCTACCACCCTATCGATCCACGGCTTGTGCATTTCGTCTCTCTGGCCGACGTAGTGCCCGCCCGCCCGTCCGCTCGTTTCATCGGTTGGCTTAGGCATACGGAGTTCATTCCCAGTCTAAGATCAGACCGGATCGAGGGTTGTGCCAACAGGATCGACAGCACGCAGAGGGGGACCCAGCTGATCCTCGGCTTGGGCATCTCGCCCCTCTGGCCGGCTGAGCGCCTGCACGCTCATTTCTTGGTTTGACTTAGGCATACGGAGTTCATTCCCAGTCTAAGCATATGGAGTTCATTCCTAGTCTAAGATCGGATCGGATCGAGGGTTACAGCAGCACATGCTGGGCTCGGGCATGTGCTGGTGCCATATTTTTCTTCACCGGGGCACCATCGTCGGAGCATCGTCGGAGAACCTGACCGACGGCATTGGGGTTCCGACGATAGGGGGGCTGGGGAGGGTGTGTGCACATGATGTGCGATGGGTACGATGGGTGCTGAATTTTTTTACGCATGCTAACAAAAATACAAGGATCGCCTGCCCGCCCGCTCGTTTCGTCAGTTTGCTTAGGCATACGGAGTTCATTCCCAGTCTAAGATCAGACCAGATCGATGGTTGTGGTAGTAGGCTCGGTAGCACGTAGAGTGGGACCCGGCCGATCCCCGACTTTTGCATCCCGCCCCACTGGCCGGTTGAGCGCCCGCATGCCTATTTCGTGGGTTGAATTAGGCATACGAAGTTCATTCCCAGTTTAAGGATACGGAGTTCATTCCTAGTCTAAGATCGGACCAGATCGAGGGTTGCGGCAGCACATGCTGGGCTCGAGCATGTGCTGGTCCTTCATTTTTCGTTGTCGGGGCACCATCGCCAGAGCATCATCGGAGAACCTGACAGGCGGCATTGGGGTACTGGCGATCGGGGGGGCCGACGGGGGGGTGTGCGCACATGATGTGCGATGGGTGCTGGTACTTAGCCCTTATATTGGCCCCCTATCCCTCATCAAACCTTGAGAACTCACACCCCCTTAAAGAGCATTTGAGATTTTACAGGTTTGCTGCCAGTAGCCACTAAAGTGTCTAAAATGGGGACACTTTTTTCAAATGGTCACAAAATCTTGTACACTTCGAGTTTTTAGCTGAATTTTTTTGTGCGTTTATTCCCAGTCTAAGATTGGACCAGACCGAGGGTTGCGGCAGCACATGCTGGGCTTGGGCATGTGCTGGTGTCATATTTTTCTTCGCTGGGGCACCATCGTCGGAGCATCGTTGGAGAACCAGACCGGTGGCATTGGGGTTCCGGTAATCGGGGGGGCCGGGGGTGTTGTGTTCACATGATGTGCGATGGGTGCTGGTACTTGGCCCTTATATTGGCCCCCTATCCCTCATCAAACCTTGAGAACTCACACCCCATAAAGAGCATTTGAGATTTTACAGGTTTGCTGCCATTAGCCATTAAAATGTCTGAAATGGCGACACTTTTTTCAAATGGTCACAAAATCTTGTACACTTCGAGTTTTTAGCTGAATTTTTTTGTGCATGCCAACAAAAACACAAGGATCACGTCTACCAAGTTGTGGCCAAAGCTCCTTCCGAAAGAATTTTAAAAAATCTCAAACCGTAAAAGGTTTCGAAAATCGTGAAAAATAGAAAAGGAGTTATCTTGCCATGAAACTTCACGCGAAAGCTTAAGGGATCATTGTATGAATTTACAAGCCATAAAAATGGCATTAGCATGAAGAAATATGTAGATGTGCCTAAACCCACCTACCACCCTATCGATCCACGGCTTGCGCATCCTGTCTCTCTGGCCGGCGTAATGCCCTCCTGTCCGCCCGTTCGTTTCGTCGGTTGGCTTAGGCATACAGAGTTCATTCCAAGTCTAAGATCGGACCAGACCGAGGGTTGTGGTAGTAGAATCAGTAGCACGTAGAGGGGGACCCGGATGATGCCTGGCTTGCGCATCCCACCCCTCTGGCCGGCTAAGTACTCGCACGCTCGTTTTGTGGGTTGACTTTGGCATGCGGAGTTCACTCCCAGTCTAAGCAAACGGAGTTCATTCCTAGTCTAAGATCGGACTGAACTGAGGGCTGCGGTAGCACATGCTGGGCTCGGGCATGTGCTGGTGCCGCATTTTTCTTCGTCGGGGCACCATCGTCGGAGCATCGCCAGAGAACCTAACCGGCGGCATTGGGGTTCCGGTGGTCGGGGGGGCCGGGGGGTGTGCGCACATGATGTGTGATGGGTGCTGGTGCTTGGCCCTTATATTGGCCCCCTATCCCTCATCAAACCTTGAGAACTCACACCCCCTTAAAGTGTATTTGAGATATTACAGGTTTGCTGCCAGTAGCCTTTAAAGTGTCTGAAATGGGGACACTTTTTTCAAATGGTCACAAAATCTTGTACACTTTGTGTTTTTAGCTGAATTTTTTTGTGCATGCCAACAAAAATACAAGGATCACGTCTACCAAGTTTGGGACTAAAACTCCTTTCAAAAAAATTTTAAAAAATCCTGAACCATAAAAAGTTTTAAAAATCGTGAAAAATAGAAAACGAGTCGTCTTGCCATGAAACTTCACGTGAAGGCTTAAGGGACCATTGTGTGAATTTACAAGCCATAAAAATGGCATTGGCACATAGAAATATGAAGATGTGCCTAAACCCACCTACCACCCTATCGATCCACTGCTTACGCATCTCGTCTCTCTGGCCGACGTAATACCCGCCCGCCCGCTTGGCCATCCACCCGCTTGTGTCGTCGGTAGGCTTAGGCAAACAGAGTTCATTCCCAGTCTAAGATTGGACCGAACTGAGGGTTGCGATAGTAGCATCGACAGCACGTAGAGGGGGACCCAGCTGATCCTCGGCTTGCGCATCCGGCCCCTCTGGCTGGCTAAACGTCCGTATGCTTGTTTCATGGTTTGACTTAGGCATCAGAGTTCATTCCCAGTCTCAGCATACGGAGTTCATTCCCAGTCTAAGATCAGACTAGACCAAGGGTTGGGGCAGCACATGCTAGGCTCAAGCATGTGCTGGTGCCGCATTTTTCTTCGCCAGGGCACCATCGCTGGAGCATCGCCGGAGAATTTAATCGATGGCATTGGGGTTTCGACGATCGGGGGAGCCGGTGGGTGTGCGCACATGATGTGCGATGGGTGCTGGTACTTTGCCCTTATGTTGGCCCCCTATCCCTCATCAAACCTCGAGAACCCACATATCCTTAAAGAGCATTTGAGATTTTACAGGTTTGCTGCCAGTAGCCATTAAAGTGTCTGAAATGGGGAGACTTTTTTCAAATGGTCACAAAATCTTGTACATTTCGAGTTTTTAGCTGAATTTTTTTATGCATGCCAACAAATATACAAGGATCACACCTACCAAGTTTGGGGCCGAAAAAGTTTTAAAAAATCTCAAACCGAAAAAGTTTCAAAAATCATGAAAAATAGAAAACGAGTCATCTTGCCATGAAACTTCAGGTGAAGGCTTAAGGAACCATTGTATGAATTTACAAGCCATAAAAATGGCATTGGCACGCAGAAATATGAAGATGTGTCTAAACCCACCTACCACCCTATCGATCCATGGCTTGCGCATCCCGTCTTTCTGGTCGATGTAGTGCCCGCTCACCCGCCCGCTTGCTCGTTTCGTCGGTTGGCTTAAGCATATGGAGTTCATTCCCAGTCTAAGATCAGACAAGACCGAGGGTTGCGGCAACACGTAGAGGGGGACCCGAAGGATCCTCGATGTGCACATCCCGCCCCGCTGGCTGGCTGAGTGCCCACACGCTCGTTTCATGGGTTGACTTAGGCATACGGAGTTCATTCCCAGTCTAAGCATACGGAGTTCATTGCCCATCTAAGATCGGACCGAACCGAGGGTTGTGACCGCACATGTTGGGCTTGTGCTTGTGCTGGAGCCGTATTTTTCTTAATCGGGGCACCATTGTCGGAACATCGTCGGAGAACCTAACCGGCGGCATTGGGGTTCCGGTAATCGGGGGGGGTGTGCGCACATGATGTGCAATGGCTGCTGGTACTTGGCCCTTATATTGGCCCCTTATCCCTCATCAAACCTCGAGAACTCACACCCCCTTAAAGAGCATTTGAGATTTTACAGGTTTGCTACCAGTAGCCATTAAAGTGTCTGAAATGGGGACACTTTTTTCAAATGGTCATAAAATCTTGTACACTTCGAGTTTTTAGCTGAATTTTTTTGTACATGCCAAGAAAAATACAATGATCATGTCTATGAAGTTTGGGGCCAAAATTCATTCCGAAAAAGTTTTAAAAAATCTTGAACCAAAAAAGTTTCAAAAATCACGAAAAATACAAAACAAGTCATCTTGCAATGAAACTTCACGTGAAGGCTTAAGGAACCATTGTATGAATTTACAAGCCATAAAAATGGCATTGGCATGCAGAAATATGAAGATGTGCCCAAACCCACCTAGCACCCTATCGATCCACGGCTTGCGCATCCCGTCTCTCTGGCTGACGTAGTGCCCGCTCGCCCGCCCGCTCGCACGTTTCGTCGGTTGGCTTAAGCATACGGAGTTCATTCCCAGTCTAAGATCAGACCAGATCGAGGGTTGCGGCAGCACGTAGAGGGCGACCCGATGGATCCTCGGCTTGCACATCCCGTCGCTCTGGTTGGCTGACCGCCCGCAAGCTCATTTCGTGGGTTGACTTAGGTATACGGAGTTCATTCCCAGTCTAAGCATACAGAGTTCATTCCCAATCTAAGATCAGACCGGACCAAGGGTTGCGGCAGCACATGTTGGGCTCGGGCATGTGCTGGTGCCGCATTTTTCTTCATCTGGGCACCATCGCCAGAGCATCGCCGGAGAACCTGACCGACGACATTGGGGTTCTAGCGATCGGGGGGCCGAGGGGGTGTGCGCACATATGTGCGATGGGTGCTGGTACTTGGCCCCTATATTGGCCCCCTATCCCTCATCAAACCTCGAGAATTCACACCCCCTTAAAGAGCATTTGAGATTTTACAGGTTTGCTGTTAGTAGCAATTAAAGTGTCTGAAATGGGGACACTTTTTTCAAATGGTCACAAAATCTTGTACACTTCGAGTTTTTTGTGCATGCCAACAAAAATGCAAGGATCATGTCTACCAACTCCTTTCGAAAAAATTTTGAAAAATCCCAAACCGCAAAAAGTTTCAAATATCGTGAAAAATAGAAAACGAGTCGTCTTGCCATGAAACTTCACGTGAAGGCTTAAGGGACCATTGTATGAATTCACAAGCCATAAAAATGGCATTGGCATGCAGAAATATGAAGATGTGCCTAAACCACCTACCACCTTATCGATCCATGGCTTGCGTATCCCGTCTCTCTGGCCGGCGTAGTGCCCGCCCGCCCGCCCGCTCGTTTCGTCGGTTGGCTTAGGCATACGGAGTTCATTCCCAGTCTAAGATCAGACTGGACCGAGGGTTGCACCAGCAGGTCGACAACACGTAGAGAGGACCCGATCGATCCCCGACTTGTGCATCCCACCCATCTGGCTGGCTGAGCGCCCACACGCTCATTTCATGGGTTGACTTAGGCATATGGAGACATTCCCAGTCTAAGCATTCGAAGTTCATTCTCAGTCTAAGATCGGATTGGACCGAGGGTTGCGGTAGCACATGCTGGGCTCGGGCATGTGCTGGTGCCATATTTTTCTTCGTCGGGGTGCCATCACCAAAGCATCACCGGAGAACCTGACTTGCGGCAATAGGGTTCTGACGATCGGGGGGGCCGGGGGGTGTGCGCACATGATGTGTGATGGGTGCTGGTACTTGGCCCTTATATTGGCCCCCTATCCCTCATCAAACCTCGAGAACTCACACCCCCTTAAAGAGCATTTGAGATTTTACAGGTTTGCTGCCAATAGCTATTAAATTGTCCGAAATGGGGACACTTTTTTCAAATGGTCACAAAATCTTGTACACTTCGAGTTTTTAGCTGAATGTTTTTGTGCATGCCAACAGAAATACAAGGATCACGTCTACCAGGTTAGGGGCCAAACCCCTTCTGAAAAAATTTTAAACAATCCCAAACCGCAAAAAATTTTGAAAATCATGAAAAATAGAAAATGAGTCGTGTTGCCATGAAACTTCACGTGAAGGCTTAAGTGACCATCGTCCGAATTTACAAGCCATAAAAATGGCATTGGCATGCAGAAAATATGAAGATATGCCTAAACCCACCGACCACCCTATCGATCCACGGCTTGCGCATCCCGTCTCTCTGGCCGACGTAGTGCCCGCCCGTCCACCCGCCCGCTCATTTCGTCGATTGGCTTAAACATATGGAGTTCATTCCCAGTCTAAGATCGGACCGGACGGAGGGTTGCTGTAGCAAGATCGACAGCACGCAGAGGGGGACCTGATCGATCCCTGACTTATGCATCCTACCCCTCTGGCCGGCTGAGCACCTGCACTCTCGTTTCGTGGGTTGACTTAGGCATACGGAGTTCATTCCCAATATAAGCATATGGAGTTCATTTCCAGTCTAAGATCAGATCAGACCAAGGGTTAAGACAGCACATGCTAGGCTCGAGCATGTGTTGGTGCCGCATTTTTCTTCACTGGGGCACCATCGTCGGTGCATCGCCGGAGAACCTGATCGGCAGCATTGGGGTTCCTGCGATCGGGGGCACCGGGGGGAGGTGTGCGCACATGATGTGCGATGTGTGCTGGCACTTGGCCCTTATATTGGCCCCCTATCCCTCATCAAACCTCGAGAACTCACACCCCTTTAAAGAGCATTTGAGATTTTACAGGTTTGCTGCCAGTAGCCATTAAAGTGTCTGAAATGGGGACACTTTTTTCAAATCATCACAAAATCTTGTACACTTCGAGTTTTTAGCTGAATTATTTTGTGCATGCCAACAAAAATACAAGGATCACATCTACCAAGTTTGGAGCCAAAAATCCTTCCAAAAAAATTTTAAAAAATCCTGAACCGTAAAAAGTTTCAAAAGTCATGAAAAATAAAAAACGAGTCGTCTTGCCATTAAACTTCACGTGAAGGCTTAAGGGACCATTGTATGAATTTACAAGCCATAAAAATGGCATTGGCACACAGAAATATGAATATGTGCCTAAACCCACCTACCACCCTATCAATCCACAGCTTGCGCATCCCGTCTCTCTTACTGGCGTAGTGCCCACCCGTCCGCCTACCCGCTCGTTCTGTCGGTTGGCTTAGGCATACGAAGTTCATTCCCAATCTAAGATCAAACCAGATAGAGGGTTGCAGCAGCAGGATCGGCAGCACGTAGAGGGGGACCCGGCCGATCCCCGGCTTGCGCTTCCCACCCCTCTGGCCGACTAAGTGCTCGCACGCTCGTTTCGTAGGTTGGCTTAGGCATACGGAGTTCATTCCCAATATAAGCATATGGAGTTCATTTCCAGTCTAAGATCAGATCAGACCAAGGGTTAAGACAGCACATGCTAGGCTCGAGCATGTGTTGGTGCCGCATTTTTCTTCACTGGGGCACCATCGTCGGTGCATCGCCGGAGAACCTGATCGGCAGCATTGGGGTTCCTGCGATCGGGGGCACCGGGGGGAGGTGTGCGCACATGATGTGCGATGTGTGCTGGCACTTGGCCCTTATATTGGCCCCCTATCCCTCATCAAACCTCGAGAACTCACACCACCTTAAAGAGCATTTGAGATTTGATAGGTTTGCTGGCAGTAGCCATTAAAGTGTCTGAAATGGGGACACTTTTTCAAATGGTCACAAAATCTTGTACACTTCGAGTTTTTAGTTGAATTGTTTTATGCATGCCAACAAAAATACAAGGATCACGTCTACCAAGCTTGGGGCTAAAACTCCTTCCGAAAAAATTTTAAAAAATCCTGAACCGTAAAAAGTTTCAAAAATCATGAAAAATAGAAAACGAGTCGTCTTGCCATGAAACTTCATGTGAAGGCTTAAGGGACCATTGTATGAATTTACAAGCCATAAAAATGGCATTGGCACACAGAAATATGAAGATGTGCCTAAACCCACCTACCATCCTATCGATCCACGGCTTGTGCATCCCGTCTCTCTGGCTGGTGTAGTGCCCGCCCACCCACCCGCCCGCTCGTTTCCTCGGTTGGCTTAGGTATACAGAGTTCATTCCTAGTCTAAGATCAGACCGGACAGAGGGTTGTGGCAACAAGATCGGTAGCACGCAGAGGGGGACCCAACCGATCCCCAGCTTGCGGATCCTACCCCTCTGGCCGGTTGAGCGCCTGTACGCTCGTTTTGTGGGTTGAGTTAGGCATACGGAGTTCATTCCCAGTCTAAGCACATGGAGTTCATTCCCAATCTAAGATCAGATCGGATCGAGGGTTACGGCAGCACATGCTGGGCTCGGGCATCTGCTTGTGCCGTATTTTTCTTCGTCGGGGCACCATCGCCGGAGAACCTGACCGATGGCACATGATGTGTGATGGGTGCTGGTACTTGGCCCTTACATTGGCCCCCTATCCCTCATCAAACCTCGAGAACTCACACCCCCTTAAAGAGCATTTGAGATTTGATAGGTTTGCTGCCAGTAGCCATTAAAGTGTCTGAAATGGGGACACCTTTTTCAAATGGTCACAAAATCTTGTACACTTCGAGTTTTTAGCTGAATTTTTTTTGCATGCCAATAAAAATACAAGGATCATGTCTACCAAGTTTGGGGCCAAAACTCCTTCCGAAAAAATTAAAAAAAATCCTAAACCGTAGAAAGTTTCGAGAATCATGAAAAATAGAAAAAGGAGTCGTCTTGCCATGAAACTTCACGTGAAGGCTTAAGGGACCATTGTATGAATTTACAAGCCATAAAAATGGCAGTCGCACGCAGAAATATGAAGATGTGCCTAAACCCACCTACCACCCTATCGATCCACAGCTTGCGCATCCCGTCTCTCTGGCCGACGTCGTGCCCGCCCGCCTGCCCGCCCGTTCGTTTCGTCGGTTAGCTTAGGCATACGGAGTCCATTCCCAGTCTAAGGTTGGACCAGACCGAGGGTTACGGCAACAAGATCGATAGCATGCATAGGGGGACCCAGCCGATCCCTGGCTTGCGCATCCCAGCCCCTCTGGCCTACTGAGCGCCCGTACGCTCGTTTCGTGGGTTGACTTAGGCATACAGAGTTCATTCCCAGTCTAAGCATACGGAGTTCATTCCCAGTCTAAGATTGGACCAGACCGAGGGTTACGGTAGCCAGATCAACAGCATGTAGAGGGGGACCCGGTCGATCCCCAGCTTGCGCATCCCACCCCTTTCGTCGGTTGAGCGCCCGCACGCTCGTTTCGTGGGTTGTCTTAGGCATACAGAGTTCATTCCCAGTCTATGCACACGGAGTTCATTCTTAGTCTAAGATCAGACTGAACCGAGGGTTGCGGCCGCACATGCTGGGCTTGGGCATGTGCTGGTGCCGCATTTTTCTTCACCAAGGCACCATCGCTGGAGCATCACCGGAGAACCTGACTGGCGGCATTGGGGTTCCGATGATAGGGGGGCCGGGGGGGTGTGCGCACATGATGTGCGATGGGTGTTGGTACTTGGCCCTTATATTGGCCCCTTATCCCTCATCAAACCTCGAGAACTCATACCCCCTTAAAGAGCATTTGAGATTTTACAGGTTTGCTGCCAGTAGCCATTAAAGTGTCTGAAATAGGGACACCTTTTTCAAATGGTCACAAAATCTTATACACTTCGAGTTTTTAGCTGAATTTTTTTTTGCATGCCAATAAAAATACAAGGATCACGTCTACCAAATTTTGGGCCAAAACTCTTTCCGAAAAAATTTTAGAAAATCCCGAACCGTAAAAAGTTTCAAAAATCGTGAAAGATAGAAAACGAGTCGTCTTGCCATGAAACTTCACGTGAAGGCTTAAGGGACCATTGTATGAATTTACAAGCCATAAAAATGGCATTGGCATGCAGAAATATGAAGATGTGCCTAAACCCAGCTACCACCCTATCGATCCACAGCTTGCGCATCCCGTCTCTCTGGCCGACGTAGTGCCCGCCGACCCACCCGCCCGTTCGTTTCGTCGGTTGGCTTAGGCATACGGAGTTCATTCCCGGTCTAAGATTGGACCAGACCGAGGGTTGCGGCAGCAAGATCGATAGCATGCAGAGGGGGACCCGGTCGATCCCTGGCTTACGCATCCCGCCCCTCTGGCAGGCTGAGCGCCCGCACGGTCGTTTCGTGGGTTGACTTAGGCATACGGAGCTCATTCCCAGTATAAGATCGGATCGGATCAACTGTTGTGGCAGCACATGCTAGGCTCGAGCGTGTGCTGGTGTCGCATTTTTCTTCGTCGGGGCACCATCGTCGGAGCATTGCCGGAGAATCTGACCGACGGCATTAGAGTTCCGGTGATCAGGGGGGCCAGGGAGGTGTGCGCACATGATGTGCGATGGGTGCTGGTATTTGGCCCTTATATTGGACCCCTATCCCTCACAAACCTCGAGAACTGACACCCCCTTAAAGAGCATTTGAGATTTTACAGGTTTGCTACCAGTAGCCATTAAAGTGTCTGAAATGGGGACACTTTTTTTAAATGGTCACAAAATCTTGTACACTTCGAGTTTTTAGCTGATTTTTTTGTGCATGCCAACAAAAATAAAAGGATCACGTCTACCAAGTTTGGGGCCAAAACTTCTTCCGAAAAAAATTCAAAAAATCCCAAACCACAAAAAGTTTCAAAAATCATGAAAAATAGAAAATGAGTCGTCTTGGCATGAAACTTCACGTGAAGGCTTAAGGGACCATTGTATGAATTTACAAGCCATAAAAATGGCATTGGCATGCAGCAATATGAAGATGTGCCTAAACCCACCTACCACCCTATCGATCCACGGCTTGCGCATCCCGCCTCTCTGGCCGACATAGTGCCCACCCGTCTGCCCGCCCGCCCGCTCGTTTCGTCGGTTAGCTTAGGCATATGGAGTTCATTCCCAGTTTAAGATCGGACCAAACCGAGGGATGCGACAGTAGGATCGAAAACACGCAGAGGGGGACCCGGCCAATCCCCGACTTGCGCATCCCGCCCCTCTAGCCAGCTGAGCACGCGCACGCTCATTTCTTGGGTTGACATAAGCATACGGAGTTCATTCCCAGTCTAAGATCGGATCAGATCGAGTGTTGCGGCAGCACATGCTAGGCTCGAGCGTGTGCTGGTGCCACATTTTTCTTCACCGGGGCACCATCGTCGAAGCATTGCTGGAGAACCTGACCGACGGCATTAGAGTTTCGGCAATCGAGGGGGACGGAGAGGTGTGCGCACATTATGTGCGATGGGTGCTGGTACTTGGCCCTTATATTGGACCCCTATCCCCCATCAAACCTTGAGAACTCACACCCTCTTAAAGAGCATTTGAGATTTTACAGGTTTGTTGCCAGTAGCCATTAAAGTGTCTGAAATGGGGACACTTTTTTCAAATGGTCACAAAATCTTGTACACTTCGAGTTTTTAGCTGAATTTTTTTTTTCATGCCGAAAAAAATACAAGGATCACGTCTACCAAGTTTGGGGCCAAAAATCCTTCAAAAAAAAATTTTTAAAAGCCCGAACCGTAAAAAGTTTTAAAAATCGTGAAAAATAGAAAAGGAGTCGTCTTGCCATGAAACTTCACGTGAAGGCTTAAGGGACCATTGTATGAATTTACAAGCCATAAAAATGGCATTGGCATGCAGAAATGTGAAGATGTGCCTAAACCCACCTGCCACCCTATCGATCCACGGCTTGCACATCCCGTCACTCTGGCCGACGTAGTGCCTGCCCACTCGCCCGTTCGTTTCGTCGGTTGGCTTTGGCATACGGAGTTCATTCCCAGTCTAAGATCAGACCGAACCGAATGTTGCAGCAGCAAGATCGACAGCATGCAGAGGGGGACCCAACCGATCCCCGGCTTGTGCATCCTGCCCCTCTGGTCGGCTGAGCGCCCGCACGCTTGTTTCGTGGGTTGACTTAGGCATACAGAGTTCATTCCCAGTCTAAGCATACGGAGTTCAGTCCCAGTTTAAGATCGGACCGAACCGAGGGTTGTGGTAGCACATGCTGGGCTTGGGCATGTGCTGGTGCCACATTTTTCTTCGTCGGGGCTCTATCGTCGGAGCATCGCCGGAGAACCTGACCGGCGACATTGGGGTTTCGACGATCGGGGGGGCCGGGGAGGTGTGCGCACATGATGTGTGATGGGAGCTGGTACTTGGCCCTTACATTGGCCCCCTATATCTCATCAAACCTTGAGAACTCACACCCCCTTAAAGAGCATTTCAGATTTTACAGGTTTGTTGCCAGTAGCCATTAAAGTGTCCGGAATGGGGACACTTTTTTCAAATGGTCATAAAATCTTGTACATGTCGAGTTTTTAGCTGAATTTTTTTGTGCATGCCAAAAAAAATACAAGGATAATGTCTACCAAATTTGGGGCCAAAAATCCTTTCGAAAAAATTTTAAAAAATCCTGAACCGCAAAAAGTTTCAAAAATCGTGAAAAATAAAAAACGAGTCGTCTTGCCATAAAACTTCACGTGAAGGCTTAAGGGACCATTGTATGAATTTACAAGCCATAAAAAAGGCATTGGCACATAGAAATATGAAGATGTGCCTAAACCCACCTACTACCCTATCGATCCACGGCTTGCGCATCCCGTCTCTCTGGCCGACGAAGTGCCCGCCCGCCCGCCCACTCGTTTCGTCGGTTGGCTTAGGCATACGGAGTTCATTCCCAGTCTAAGATCAGACCAGGTTGCGGGTTGCAGCTGCAGGATCAGTAGTACGCAGAGGGGGACCCAGTCGATCCTCGGCTTGTGCATCTCGCCCCTCTGGTTGGCTGAGCGCCCGCACGCTCGTTTCACGGGTTGACTTAGGCATACGGAGTTCATTCCCAGTCTAAGCATACGGAGTTCATTCCCAGTCTAAGATCGGAATAGACCGAGGGTTACGGCAGCACATGCTGGGCTCGGGCATGTGCTGGTGCCGCATATTTCTTCACCGGGGCACCATCGTCGGAGCATTGCCGGAGAACCTGACCGACGGCATTGGGGTTCCGACGATCGTGGGGCCGGGGGGTGTGCGCACATGATATGCGATGGGTGATGGTACTTGGCCCTTATATTGGCCTCCTATCCCTCATCAAAGCTTGAGAACTCACACCCCCTTAAAGAGCATTTGAGATTTTACAGGTTTGCTGCCAGTAGCCATTAAAGTGTCCGAAATGGGGACACTTTTTTCAATTGGTCACAAAATCTTGTACACTTTGAGTTTTTAGCTGAATTTTTTTGTGCATGCCAACAAAAATACAAGGATCACGTCTACCAAGATTGGGGCCAAAACTGCTTCCGAAAAAATTTTCAAAAATCTCGAACCGTAAAAAGTTTCAAAAATCATGAAAAATAGAAAACGAGTCGTCTTGGCATGAAACTTCACGTGAAGGCTTAAGGGACCATTGTATGAATTTACAAGCCATAAAAATGGCATTGGCACATAGAAATATGAAGATGTGCCTAAACCCACCTACCACCCTATCGATCCACGGCTTGCGCATCCCGTCTCTCTGGCCGGCGTAGTGCCCGCCCGCCCGCCCGTCCACTCATTTCGTCGGTTGGCTTAGGCATACGGAGTTCATTCTCAGTCTAAGATTGGACAAGACCGAGGGTTATGGCAGCAAGATCGGCAGCAGATAAAGGGGGACCCGATTGATCCCCGGCTTGCTCATCTCTCCCCTCTAGCCAACTGAGCGCCGCACGTTCGTTTCGTGGGTTGACTTAGGCATACGAAGTTCATTCACAGTCTAACATCAGACTAGACGGAGGTTTGCGACAGCATATGCTGGGCTCGGGCATGTGCTGGTGCCGCATTTTTCTTCGTCGGGGCACCATTGTCGAAACATCACCGAAGAACCTAACCGACGGCATTGGGGTTCCGACTAACGAGGGGGCCGGGCGGGGGTGTGCGCACATGATGTGCGATGGGTGCTGGTACTTGGCCCTTATATTGGCCCCCTATCCCTCATCAAACCTCAAGAACTCACACCCCCTTAAAGAGCATTTTAGATTTTATAGGTTTGCTGCCAGTAGCCATTAAAATGTCTGAAATGGGGACACTTTTTTCAAATGGTCACAAAATCTTGTACACTTCGAGTTTTTAGCTGATTTTTTTTGTGCATGCCAACAAAAATACAAGGATCATGTCTACCAAGTTTGGAACCAAAACGCCTTCCGAAAAAATTTTAAAAAATCTCGAACCACAAAAAGGTTCAAAAATCATCAAAAATAGAAAATGAGTCGTCTTGCCATGAAACTTCATGTCAAGGCTTAAGGGACCATTGTATGAATTTACAAGCCACAAATTTGGCATTGGCATGCAGAAATATGAAGATGTGGCTAAACCCACCTACCACCCTATCGACCACGGCTTACGCATCCCGTCTCTCTGGCCGGCGTAGTGCCCGCCCGCCTGCCCGCCCGCTCGTTTTATCGGTTGGCTTAGGCATACGGAGTTCATTCCCAGTCTAAGATCGGACCAGATCGAGGGTTGTGGCAGCACATGCTGGGCTCGGGCATGTGTTGGTGCTACTTTTTTCTTCGTCGGGGCACAATCACCGGAGCATCATCGGAGAACCTGATCGGCGGTATTGGGGTTCCGACGGTCGAGAGGGCCGAGGTGGTTTGCGCACATGATGTGCGATGGGTGCTGGTACTTGGCCCTTATATTGGCCCCCTATCCCTCATCAAACCTCGAGAACTCACACCCCCTTAAAGAGCATTTGAGATTTTACAAGTTTGCTGCTAGTAGTCATTAAAGTGTCTGAAATGGGGACACTTTTTTCAAACGGTCACAAAATCTTATACACTTCGAGTTTTTAGCTAAATTTTTTTGTGCATGCCAACAAAAATACAGGGATCACATCTACCAAGTTTGGGACCAAAAGTCCTTCCAAAAAAATTTCAAAAAATCTCGAATGGCAAAAAGTTTCGAAAATCATGAAAAATAGAAAACTAGTCGTCTTGCCATTAAACTTCACGTGAAGGCTTAGGGGACCATTGTATGAATTTACAAGCCATAAAAATGGAATTGGCATGCAGAAATATGAAGATGTGGCTAAACCCACCTACCACCCTATCGACCACGGCTTGCGCATCCCGTCTTTCTGGCCGGCATAGTGCCCGCCCACCTGCCCGCCCGCTCGTTTTGTCGGTTGGCTTAGGCATACGGAGTTCATTCCCAGTCTAAGATTGGACCAGATCGAGGGTTGTGGCAGCACATGCTGGGCTCGGGCATGTGTTGGTGCTACTTTTTTCTTCGTCGGGGCACAATCACCGGAGCATCATCGGAGAACTTGATCGGTGGTATTGGGTTTCCGACGGTCGAGAAGGCCGGGGGGGTTTGTGCACATGATGTGCGATGGGTGCTGGTACTTGGCCCTTATATTGGCCCCCTATCCCTCATCAAACCTCGAGAACTCACACCCCCTTAAAGAGCATTTGAGATTTTACAAGTTTGCTGCTAGTAGTCATTAAAGTGTCTGAAATGGGGACACTTTTTTCAAACGGTCCCAAAATCTTATACACTTCGAGTTTTTAGTTAAATTTTTTTATGCATGCCAACAAAAATACAGGGATCACATCTTCCAAGTTTGGGACCAAAAGTCCTTCCAAAAAACTTTTAAAAAATCTCGAATGGCAAAAAGTTTCAAAAATCATGAAAAATAGAAAACTAGTCGTCTTGCCATTAAACTTCATGTCAAGGCTTAAAGGACCATTGTATGAATTTACAAGCCAAAAATTTGGCATTGGCATGCAGAAATATGAAGATGTGGCTAAACCCACCTACCACCCTATCGACCACGGCTTGCGCATCCCGTCTCTCTGGCGGGCGTAGTGCCCGCCCGCCTGCCCGCCCGCTCGTTTTATCGGTTGGCTTAGGCATACGGAGTTCATTCCCAGTCTAAGATCGGACCAGACCGAGGGTTACGGTAGCACATGTTGGGCTCGGGCATGTGCTGTGCCATATTTTTTCATCACCGGCGCACCATCACCGAGCATCGTCAAAGAACCTGATCGACGGCATTGGGGTTCCAATGGTAGGGGGGACCGGGGGGTGTACGCACATTATGTGCGATTGGTGCTAGTACTTGGCCCTTATATTGGTCACAAAATCTTGTACGCTTCGAGTTTTTAGCTAAATTTTTTTGTGCATGCCAACAAAATACAAGGATCACGTCTACCAAGTTTGGATCTAAAACTCCTTCTGAAAAAATTTTAAAAAATCTCGAGCCACATAAAGTTTTGAAAATCATGAAAAATAGAAAACGAGTCGTCTTGCCATGAAACTTCACGTGAAGGCTTAAGGACCATTGTATGAATTTACAAGCCATAAGAATGGCATTGGCATGGAGAAATATGAATATGTGCCTAAACCCACCTACCACCCTATCAATCCACGGCTTACGCATCTCATCTCTCTGGTCGACGTAGCGCCCGCCCGCCCGCTCGTTTCATCGGTTGGCTTAGGCATACGGAGTTCATTCCCAGTCTAAGATTGGACCAGACCGAGGGTTGCAGCAGTAGGATCGGTAGCATGTAGCGGGGGACCCGATCGATCCTCGGCTTGCGCATCTCGCCCCTCTGGCCAGCTGAGCGCCCGTACGCTCGTTTTGTGGGTTGACTTAGGCATACGGAGTTCATTCCCAGTCTAAGCATACGAAGTTCATTCCCTGTCTAAGATCGGACCGGACCGAGTGTTACGGCAGCACATGCTGGGCTCGAGCATGTGCTGGTGCTGCATTTTTCTTCATCGAGGCACCATCATCGGGGCATCGCCGGAGAACCTGACTGGAGGCATTGGGGTTCCAGCGATCGGTGGGGCCGGGGAGGGTGTGCGCACATGATGTGCGATGGGTGCTGGTACTTGGCCCTTATATTGGCCCCCTATCCCTCATCAAACCTCGAGAGCTCACACCCCCTTACAGAGCATTTGAGATTTTACAGGTTTGCTGCCAGTGGCCATTAAAGTGTCTGAAATGGGGTATTTTTTTCAAATGGTCACAAAATCTTGTACAATTTGAATTTTTGGCTGAATTTTTTTGTGCATGCCAACAAAAATACAAGGATCACGTCTACTAAGTTTGCGGCCAAAAATCCATCCAAAAAAATTTTAAAAAATCCCGAACCATAAAAAGTTTTGAAAATCGTGAAAAATAAAAAACGAGTCATCTTGCCATGAAACTTCACGTGAAGGCTTAAGGGACCATTGTATGAATTTACAAGCCATAAAAATGGCAATGGCATGTACAAATATGAAGATGTGCCTAAACCCACCTACCACCCTATCGATCCACGACTTGTGCATCTCGTCTCTCCGATCGACGTAGTGCCCGCCCGCCAGCCCGTCCGCTCGTTTCATTAGTTGGCTTAGGCATACGGAGTTCATTCCCAATCTAAGATTAGACCGAACCAAGGGTTACAGCAGCAAGATTGGTAACACGCAGAGAGGGACCCGGCTGATCCTCGGCTTACGCATCCCACCCCTCTGGCCGACTGAGCGCCCATACGCTTGTTTCGTGGCTTGACTTAGGCATACGGAGTTCATTCCCAGTCTAAGCATATGGAGTTCATTCCCAGTCTATGATCGGACCAGACCGAGGGTTATGACAGCACATGTTGGGCTTGGGCATGTGCTGGTGCCGCATTTCTCTTCGTTGGGGCACCATCACCGGAGAATCACCGTAGAACCTGACCGGCAGCATTGGGATTCCGGCGATCGGGGGGGCCGGGGGAGGGTGTGCGCACATGATGTGAGATGGGTGCTGGTACTTAGCCCTTATATTGGCCCCCTATCCCTCATCAAACCTTGAGAACTCACAGCCCCTTAAAGAGCATTTGAGATTTTACAGGTTTGCTGCCAGTAGCATTAAAGTGTTCGAAATGAGGACACTTTTTTCAAATGGCCACAAAAACTTGTACACTTCGAGTTTTTGGCTGAATTTTTTTATGCATGCCAACAAAAATACAAGGATCATGTCTTCAAAGTTTGGGTTCAAAACCCTTCCGAAAAAATATTAAAAAATCAAGAACCGCAAAAAGTTTCAAAAATCATGAAAAATAGAAAACGAGTCGTCTTGCCATGAAACTTCACGTGAAGGCTTAAGGGACCATTGTATGAATTTACAAGCCACAAAAATGGGATTGGCATGCAGAAATATGAAGATGTGCCTAAACCCACCTACCACCCTATCGATCCACGGCTTGCGCATCCCGTCCTCTGGCTGACGTAGTGCTTGCTTGCCCGTCCGCCCGCTCATTTCGTCAGTTGGCTTAGGCATACGGAGTTCATTCCCAGTCTAAGATTGGACCGGACCAAGGGTTGCAGTAGCAGGATCGGTAGCACACAGAGGGGGACCCGGCCGATCCTTGGCTTGCATATCCCACCCCTCTGGCCGGTTGAGCGCCCGTACGCTCGTTTCGTGGGTTGACTTAGGCATACAGAGTTCATTCACAGTCTAAGCATACGAAGTTCATTCCCAGTCTAAGATCAAACCGGACCGAGGGTTACGGCAGCAAATGCTGGGCTCAAGCATGTGCTGGTGCCGCATTTTTCTTCGCCAAGGCACCATCGTCGGAGCATCGTCGAAGAACCTGACCTGCGGCGTTCGAGTTCCGGCGATCAGGGGGGCCGGGGGGTGTGCGCACATAATGTGCGATGGATGCGGGTACTTGGCCCTTATATTGGGGCCCTATCCCTCATCAAACCTCGAGAACTCACACCCCCTTAAAAAGCATTTGAGATTTTACAGGTTTGCTGTCAGTAGCCATTAAAGTGTCTGAAATGGGGACACTTTTTTCAAAAGGTTACAAAATCTTGTACACTTCGAATTTTTAGCTGAATTTTTTTATGCATACCAACAAAAATACAAGGATCATGTCTACCAAGTTTGGGGCTAAAACACCTTTCGAAAAAATTTTAAAAAATTCGTAACCGCAAAAAGTTTCCCAAATCGTGAAAAAAAAAAATGAGTCGTCTTGCCATGGAACTTCACGTGAAGGCTTAAGGGACCATTGTATGAATTTACAAGCCATAAAAATGGCATTGGCACGTAGAAATATGAAGATGTGCGTAAACCCACCTACCACTCGATCGATTCACGGCTTGCGCATCCCGTCTCTCTGGCCGGCATAGTGCCCGCCCGCTCGTTTCATCGGTTGGCTTAGGCATACGGAGTTCATTCCCAGTCTAAGATCAGACCAGACCAAGGGTTACGGTAGCAGGATCGACAACACGCAAAGGGGGACACGACCGATCCCCGGCTTGCGCATCCCGCCCCTCTGGCCGGCTGAGCGCCCGCACGCTCGTTTCGTGGGTTGACTTAGGCATACGGAGTTCATTCCCAGTCTAAGCATACGAAGTTCATTCCCAGTCTAAGATCGGACCAGACCGAGGGTTGCGGTAGCACATGCTGGGCTTGGGCATGCACTGGTGTCGCATTTTTCTTCACCGAGGCACCATCGCCGGAGCATCGTCGGAGAACCTAATCGGCGGCGTTCGGGTTCTGGCGATCGGGGGGGCCGGGTGGGGTGTTCGCACATGATGTGCGATGGGCGTGAGTACTTGGCCCTTATATTGGCCCCCTATCCCTCATCATACCTTAAGAACTCACACCCCCTTAAAGAGCATTTGAGATTTTACAGGTTTGCTGCCAGTAGCCATTAAAGTATCTGAAATGAGAACACTTTTTTCAAATGGTTACAAAATCTTGTACACTTTGAATTTTAGCTGAATTTTTTTGTGCATATGAAAAAAAATGCAAGGATCACGTCTACCAAGTTTGGGGCCAAAACTCCTTCCGAAAAAATTTTAAAAAATCTGGAACCGCAAAAAGTTTCCAAAATCGTGAAAAAAAGAAAACGAGTCGTCTTGCCATGAAACTTCACGTGAAGGCTTAACGGACCATTGTATGAATTTACAAGCCATAAAAATGGCATTGGCACGTAGAAATATTAAGATGTGCCTAAACCCACCTACCACCCTATCGATCCACGGCTTGCGTATCTCGTCTCTCTGGTCGGCATAGTGCCCGTCCGCCCGCCCGTTCGTTTCGTTTGTTGGCTTAGGTATACGGAGTTCATTCCCAGTCTAAGATCAGACCGGATCGAGGGTTGTGGCAATAGGATTGGCAGCATGCAGAAGGGGACACGACCGATCCCCGGCTTGCGTATCCCGCCCCTCTGGCCGGCTGAGCGCCTGCACGCTCGTTTCGTAGGTTGACTTAGACATACGGAGTTCATTCCTAGTCTAAGCATACAAAGTTCATTCCCAGTCTAAGCATACGAAGTTCATTCCCAGTCTAAGATTGGACTAGACCGAGGGTTGCCGCAGCACATGCTGGGCTTGGGCTGGTGCCGCCTTTTTCTTCGCCAGGGCACCATCGTCGGATCATCATCGGAGAACTTGACCGGCGGCACTAGGGTTCCGTCGATCGGGGGGCTGAGGGGGTGTGCACACATGATGTGCGATGGGTGCTGGAACTTGGCCCTTATATTGGGCCCCTATCCCTCATCAATCCTCGACAACTCACACCCCCTTAAAGAGCATTTGAGATTTTACAGGTTTGCTGCTAGTAGCCATTAAAGTTTTGAAATGGAGACACTTTTTTCAAATGGTCACAAAATCTCGTACACTTTGAGTTTTTAACCGATTTTTTTTGTGCATGCCAAAAAAAATACAAGGATCACGTCTACCAAGTTTCGAGCCAAAACTCCTTTCAAAAAAATTTTAAAAAATCCCGAACTGCAAAAAGTTTTAAAAATCATGAAAAATAAAAAACGAGTCGTCTTGCGACGAAACTTCATGTTAAGGCTTAAGGGACCATTGTATGAATTTACAAGCCATAAAAATGGCATTGGCATGCAGAAATATGAAGATGTGCCTAAACCCACCTACCACCCTATGGATGCACGGCTTGCGCATCCCGTCTCTCTAGCCGACGTAGTGCCCGCCTGCCCGCCCGTCGGTTTGTTTCGTCGGTTGGCTTAGGCATACGGAGTTCATTCCCAGTCTAAGGTCATACCATATCGAGGGTTACGATAGCACGTGCTGGGCTCAGGCATGTGCTGGTGCTGCATTTTTCTTCACTGGGGCACCATCACCGGAGCATCGTCGGAGAACCTGACCGACGGCATTAGGGTTCCGACGATCGGGGGGGCCGGGGGGTGTGCACAGATGATGTGCGATGGGTGCTGGTACTTGCCCTTATATTGGCCCCCTATCCCTCATCCAACCTCGAGAACTCACACCCCCTTATAGAGCATTTGAGATTTTACAGGTTTGCTGCCAGTAGCCATTAAAGTGTCTGAAATGGGGACACTTTTTTCAAATGGTCACAAAATCTCATACACTTCGAGTTTTTAGCTGAATGTTTTTGTGCATGCCAACAAAAATACAAGGATCACGTCTACCAAGTTAGGGGCCAAAACCCCTTCCTAAAAAATTTTAAAAAATCCTGAACCGTAAAAAGTTTCAAAAATCATGAAAAATAAAAAACGAGTCGGCTTGCCATGAAACTTCACGTGAAGGCTTAAGGGATCATTGTATGAATTTACAAGCCATAAAAATGGCATTGGCACGCAGAAAATATGAAGATGTGCCTAAACCCACCTAGCACCCTATCGATCCACAGCTTGCGCATCCCGTCTCTCTGGCCGACGTAGTGCCCGCCAGCCCGCTCGCCCGCTCGTTTCGTCAGTTGGCTTAGGCATACGAATTTCATTCCTAGTTTGAGATCGGTCTGACTGAGGGTTGCGGCAGTAGAATCGGCAGCACGCAGAGGGGGACACGACTGATCCCCGGCTTACGCATCTCACCCCTCTGGCCGGTTAAGCACTCGCATACTGAGTTGATTCCCAGTCTAAGATCGGACTGGACCGAGGGTTGCAACAGCAAATGCTGGGCTCAGGCATGTGCTGGTGTCGCATTTTTCTTCGTCGGGGCACCATCGTCGGAGCATTTGAGATTTTACAGGTTTGCTGCCAGTAGCCATTAAAGTGTCTGAAATTGGGACACTTTTTTCAAATGGACACAAAATCTTGCATACTTTGAGTTTTTAGCTGAATTTGTTTGTGCATGCCAACAAAAATACAAGGATCATGTATACCAAGTTTGGGGCCAAAACTCCTTCTGAAAAAATTTAAAAAAATCTCAAACCATAAAAAGTTTCAAAAATCATGAAAAATAGAAAACGAGTCATCTTGCCATGAAACTTCACGTGAAGGCTTAAGGGAGCATTGCATGAATTTACAAGCCATAAAAATGGCATTGGCATGCAAGAATATGAAGATGTGCCTAAACCCACCTACCACCCTATCGATCCAAGGCTTGCGCATCCCGTCTCTCTGGCCAGCGTCGTGCCTGCCCGTCGTCCACTCACTTCGTCGGTTGGCTTAGGCATACGGAGTTCATTCCCAGTCTATGATCGGACCAAATCGAGGGTTGCGGTAGTAGGATCGGCAGCACGAAGAGGGGGACTTGGCCGATCCCCGACTTGTGCATCCTGCCCCTCTGGCCGGCTGAGCGCCCGCACGCTCGTTTCATGGGTTGACTTAGGCATATGGAGTTCATTCCCAGTCTAACCATATGGAGTTCATTCCCAGTCTAAGATCGGACCGGATCGAGGGTTTGCGATAGCACATGCTAGGCTCGAGCATGTGCTGGTGTCGCATTTTTCTTCACCGGGGCACCATCGTCGGAGAACCTGACCGGCAATATTGGTGTTCCGACGATCGAGGGAGCTGGGGGGTGTGCGCACAAGATGTGCGATGGGTGCTGGTACTTGGCCCTTATATTGGCCACCTATCCCTCATCAAACCTCGAGAACTCACACCCCTTTAAAGAGCATTTGAGATTTTACAGGTTTGCTGCCAGTAGCCATTAAAGTGTCTAAAACGGGGACACTTATTTCAAATAGTCACAAAATCTTGTACAGTTTGAGTTTTTAGCTAAATTTTTTTGTGCATGCCAGAAAAAAATACAAGGAACACGTCTACAAGTTTGAGGGTAAAACTCCTTCCGAAAATATTTTAAAAAATCCCAAACCATAAAAAGTTGCGAAAATCATGAAAAATAGAAAACGAGTTGTCTTGCCATTAAACTTCACGTGAAGGCTTAAGGGACCATTGTATGAATTTACAAGCCATAAAAATGGCATTGGCACATAGAAATATGAAGATGTGACTAAACCCACCAACCACCCTATCGATCCATGACTTGTGCATCCCGTCTCTCTGGCCGGCGTAGTGCCCGCCCGCCCGCTCGTTTCGTCGGTTGGCTTAGGCATACGGAGTTCATTCCCAGTCTAAGATCAGACTGGACCGAAGGTTGCGGCAGCAGGATCGGTAGTATGCAGAGGGGGACCCAACCGATCCTCGGCTTACGCATTCCACCCCTCTGGCCGGCTGAGCGCCCGCACACTCTTTTCGTGGGTTGACTTAGGCATACGGAGATCATTTCCAGTCTAGGATCGGACCAAACTGAGGGTTGCGGTAGCAAGATCGACAGCACGTAGGGGGGGACCCAGTCGATCCCCGGCTGAGCGCCAATAGGCTCATTTCGTGGGTTGACTGTGGCATACGAAGTTCATTCCCAGTCTAAGAATACGGAGTTCAGTCCTAGTCTAAGATCGGATCGGATCAAGGGTTACGACAGCACATGCTAGGCTCGGGCATGTGCTGGTGTCGCATTTTTCTTCGTCGGGGCACCATCGTCGGAGCATCGCCAGAGAACCTGACCGGCGGCATTGGGGTTCCGGCGATCGGGGGGGCTGGGGGGTGTGCGCACATGATGTGTGATGGGTGCTGGTACCTAGCCCTTATATTGGATCCCTATCTCTCATCAAACCTCGAGAACTCACACCCCCTTAAAGAGCATTTGAGATTTTACAGGTTTGCTGCCAGTAGCCATTAAAGTGTCTGAAATGGGGATACTTTTTTCAAATGGCCACAAAATCTTGTACACTTCGAGTTTTTAGCTGAATATTTTTATGCATGCCAACAAAAATACAAGGATCACATCTACCAAGTTTGGGGCCAAAAATCCTTCCAAAAAAATTTTCAAAAATCTCGAACTGTTAAAAGTTTCAAAAATTGTGAAAAATAGAAAACGAGTCTTCTTGCCATGAAACTTCACGTGAAGGCTTAAGGGACCATTGTATGAATTTACAAGCCATAAAAATGGCATTGGCACGCAGAAATAAGAAGATGTGACTAAACCCACCTACCCCTATCGATCCACGGCTTGGGCAACCCGTCTCTCTGGCCGATGTAGTGCCCGCCCGCCCACCCACCCGATCTTTTCATCGGCTGGCTTAGGCATGCGGAGTTCATTCCCAGTCTAAGGTTGGACCGGACCGAGGGTTGCAGCAGTAGGATCGGCAGCACACAACAGTTGATCCTCGGCTTGCGCATCCCGCCCCTCTGGTCGGCTGAGCGCCGCACGCTTGTTTCATGGGTTGACTTAGCCATACGGAGTTCATTTCCAGTCTAAGCATACGGAGTTCATTCCCAGTCTAAGATCGGATCGGACCGAGGGTTGCGACAGCACATACTGGGCTCAGGCATTCTTCGCAGGGGCACCATCACCGAAAAACCTAATCGACAGCAAAGGGGTTTCGACAATCGAGGGGGTCGGGGGGGTGTGCGCATATGATGTGTGATGGGTACTGGCACTTGGCCCTTATATTGGCCCCTATCCCTCATCAAAGCTCAAGAACTCACACCCCCTTAAAAAGCATTTGAGATTTTACAGGTTTACTGCTAGTAGCCATTAAAGTGTACGAAATGGGGACACTTTTTTCCAATGGTCACAAAATCTTGTACACTTCGAGTTTTTAGTTGAATTGTTTTGTGCATGCCAACAAAAATAGAAGGATGACGTCTACCAAGTTTGGGGCCAAAACTCATTCTGAAAAAATTTTAAAAAATCTCAAACTGTAAAAAGTTTTAAAAATCGTGAAAAATAGAAAATGAGTCGTCTTGCCATGAAACTTCACGTGAAGGCTTATGGGACCATTGTATGAATTTACAAGTCATAAAAATGGCATTGGCATGCAGAAATATGAAGATATGCCTAAACCCACCTACCACCCTATTGATCCACGGTTTGCGCATCCCCTGTCTCTTGCCGGCGTAGTGCCTGCCTGCTTGTTTCGTCGGTTGGCTTAGGCTTACGGAGTTCATTCCCAGTCTAAGATAGGACCAGACTGAGGGTTGCGGCAGTAGGATCAACAGCATGCAGAGGGGGACCTGGCCAATCCCCGACTTACGCATCCCTTCCCTCTGGCCGGTTGAGCGCCCGAATGTTCGTTTCGTGGGTTGACTTAGGCATACGGAGTTGATTCCCAGTCTAAGCATACGGAGTTCATTCCCAGTCTAAGATCGAACCGGACCGAGGGTTGCGGCAGCACATGCTAGGCTCGAGCATGTGATAGTGCCGCATTTTTCTTCGTCGGGGCACCATCGTCGGAGCATCGTCGGAGGACCTGACCGACGACATTGGGGTTCCGACGATCGGAGGGGTGTGCGACATGATGTGCGATGGGTGCTGGTACTTGGCCCTTATATTGGGCCCCTATCCCTCATCAAACCTTGAGAACTCACACCCCCTTAAAGAGCATTTGAGATTTTACAGGTTTGCTGCCAGTAGCCATTAAAGTGTCTGAAATGGGGACATTTTTTGCAAATGGTCACAATATCTTGTACACTTCGAGTTTTTAGCTGAATTTTTTTGTGCATGCCAACAAAAATACAAGGATCATGTCTACCATGTTTGGGGCCAAAACTTCTTACGAAAAAATTTTAAAAAATCCCGAACCATAAAAAGTTTCAAAAATCATGAAAAGTAGAAAACGAGTCGTCTTGCCATGAAACTTCACGTGAAGGCTTAAGGGACCATTGTATGAATTTACAAGCCAAAAAAATGGCATTGCCACACAGAAATATGAAGATGTGCCTAAACCCACCTAGCACCCTATCGATTCAAGGCTTGCGCATCCCATCTCTCTGGCCGAGGTAGTGCCCGCTCGCTCGCCCGCCCGCTCGTTTCATCGGTTGGCTTAGGCATACAGAGTCCATTCCTAGTCTAAGATCAGACTGGACCAAGGGTTGTGGTAGCAGGATCAGCAGCACACAGAGGGGGACCCGACTGATCCCCGGCTTGCGCATCCCGCCCCTCTGGGCGATTGAGCACCCGCATGCTCATTTCGTGGGTTGACGTAGGCATACGGAATTCATTCCCAGTCTAGGCATACGGAGTTCATTCCCAGTCTAAGATCAAACCGGATCGAGGGTTGCAGCAGCACATGCTGGGCTTGGGCATGTGCTAGTGCCGCATTTTTCATCGTCGGGGCACCATCTCCGGAGCATCATCGGAGAACCTGACTGGCAGCATTGGGGTTACTACGATCGGGGGGGCCGGCGGGGGGTGTACGCACATGATGTGCGATGGGTGCTGGTATTTGGCCCTTATATTGGCCCCCTATCCCTCATCAATCCTCGAGAACTCACACCCCCTTAAAGAGCATTTAAGATTTTACAGGTTTACTGCTATTAGCCATTAAAGTGTCTGAAATGGGGACACTTTTTTCAAATTGTCACAAAATCTTGTACACTTTGAGTTTTTAGCTGAATTTTTTTGTGCATGCCAAAAAAAATACAAGGATCCCCTCTATCAAGTTTGGGGCCAAAAATCCTTTTGAAAAAATTTTAAAAAATCCCGAACCATAAAAAGTTTCAAAAATCGTGAAAAATAGAAAACGAGTCGTCTCGCCATCAAACTTCACGTGAAGGCTTAAGGTACCATTGTATGAATTTACAAGTCATAAAAATGGCATTGGCATGCAGAAATATGAAGATGTGCCTAAACCCACCTACCACCCAATTGATCCACGGTTTGCGCATCCCGTGTCTCTTGCCGGCGTAGTGCCTGCCTGCTTGTTTCGTCAATTGGCTTAGGCTTACGGAGTTCATTCCCAGTCTAAGATAGGACCAGACTGAGGGTTGTGGTAGTAGGATCAACAGCATGCAGAGGGGGACCCGGACAATCCCCGACTTACGCATCCCTTCCCTCTGGCCGGTTGAGCGCCCGAACGTTCGTTTCGTGGGTTGACTTAGGCATACAGAGTTGATTCCCAGTCTAAGCATATGGAGTTCATTCCCAGTGTAAGATCGGACTGGACCGAGGGTTGTGGCAGCACATGCTAGGCTCGAGCATGTGATAGTGCCACATTTTTCTTTGCCGGGGCACCATCGTCGGAGCATCGCCGGAGGACCTGACCGACGACATTGGGGTTCCGGCGATTGGGGGGCCGGGGGGTGTGTGCGCAGATGATGTGCAATGGGTGCTGGTACATGGCCCTTATATTGGCCCCCTATCCCTCACCAAACCTCGAGAACTCACACCCCCTTAAAGAGCATTTGAGATTTTACAGGTTTGCTGCCAATAGCCATTAAAGTGTCTGAAATGGGGACACTTTTTTCAAATGGTCACAAAATCTTGTACACTTCGAGTTTTTAGCTGAATTTTTTTGTTCATGTCAACAAAAATACAAGTATCACGTCTACTAAGTTTGGGCCCAAAACTCCTTTCGAAAAAATTTTAAAAAATCCTGAACCGCAAAAAGTTTAAAAAATCATGAAAAATAGAAAGCGAGTCGTCTTGCCATGAAACTTCACGTGAAGGCATAAGGGACCGTTGCATGAATTTACAAGCCATAAAAATGGCATTGGCACACAGAAATATAAAGATGTGCCTAAACCCACCTACCACCCTATCGATCCACAGCTTGCGCATCCCGTCTCTCTGGCTGACGTTGCGCCCGCCCGCCTGCCCGCCCACTCGTTTCGTCGGTTGGCTTAGGCATACGGAGTTCATCCCTAGCCTAAGATCAAACCAGACCGAGGGTTGCAGCAGTAGGATCAGCAGGACACAGAGGGGGACCCTGTCGATCCCCGGCTTGCACATCCCGCCCCTCTGGTCGGCTGAGCGCCCGCACGCTCGTTTCGTGCGTTGACTTAGGCATACAAAGTTCATTCCCTGACTAAGCATACAGAGTTGATTCCCAGTCTAAGATCAGACCTAACCGAGGGTTACGGCAGCACATGCTGGGCTCGGGCATGTGCTGGTGCTACATTTTTCTTCACCGAGGCACCATCGTCGGAGAACCTGAACGGTGGCATTGGGGTTTCGACGATCGGGGGGGTCGGGACGGCGTGCGCACATGATGTGCGATGAGTGCTGGTACTTGGCCCTTATATTGGCCCCCTATCCCTCATCAAACGTCGAGAACTCACACCCCCTTAAAGGGCATTTGAGATTTTACAGGTTTGCTACCAGTAACCACTAAAGTGTCCGAAAATGGGGACACTTTTTTCAAATGGTCACAAAATCTTGTACACTTCGAGTTTTTAGCTGATTTTTTTGTGCATGCCAAAAAAAATACAAGAATCACATCTACCAAGTTTGGGGCCAGAACTCCTTCCGAAAAAATTTAAAAAAATCCCAAACCGTAAAAAGTTTCAAAAATCGTGAAAAATAGAAAACGAGTCGTCTTGCCATGAAACTTCACATGAAGGCTTAAGGGACCATTGTATGAATTTACAAACCATAAAAATGGCATTGGCACGCAGAAATATGAAGATGTGCCTAAACCCACCTACCACCCTATCGATCCACGGCTTGCACATCCCGTCTCTCTGGCCGGCGTAGTGCCCGCCCGCCCGCTCATTTCGTCGGTTGGCTTAGGCATACGGAGTTCATTCCCAGTCTAAGATCGGACCGGATCGAGGGTTGCGGCAGCAGGATCGACAGCACGTAGAGGGGGACCCGGCCGATCCCTGGCTTGCGTATCCCGCCCTCTGGCCTGCTGAGCGCCCGCACGCTCGTTTTTTAGGTTGACTTAGGCATACGGAGTTCATTCCCAGTCTAAGCATACGGAGTTCATTCCCAGTCTAAGATCGGACTGGACTGAGGGTTGTGGTAGCACATGCTGGGCTCGAGCATGTGCTGGTGCCGCATTTTTCTTCGTCGAGGCACCATCGCCGGAGCATCGCCGGAGAACTTGACCGGCGGCATTGGGGTTCCGATGATCGGGGGGCTGGGGGGTGTGCACACATGATGTGTGGTGGGTGCTCGTACTTGGCCCTTATATTGGCCCCTTATCCCCCATCAAACCTTGAGAACTCACACCCCCTTAAAGAGCATTTGAGATTTTACAAGTTTGCTGCCAGTAGCAATTAAAGTGTTTGAAATGGGGTCACCTTTTTCAAACGGTCACAAAATCTTGTACACTTCGAGTTTTTAATTGAATTTTTGTGTGCATGCCAACAAAAATACAAGGATCGTGTCTACCAAGTTTCGGGCCAAAACTCCTTCCAAAAGAATTTTAAAAAATCTCGAACAGTAAAAAGTTTCAAAAATCGTGAAAAATAGAAAACGAGTCATCTTGCCATGAAACTTCACGTGAAGGCTTAAGGGAACGTTGTATGAATTTACAAGCCATAAAAATGGCATTGGCATGCAGAAATATGAAGATGTGCCTAAACCCACCTACCACCCTATCGATCCACGGCTTGCGCATCCCGTCTCTCTGGCCGGCGTAGTGCCCGCCCACCCGCTCGTTTCGTCGGTTGGCTTAGGCATATGGAGTTCATTCCCAGTCTAAGATCGGATCAGACTGAGGGTTACAGCAACAAGATTGGCAGCATGCAGAGGGGCACCCGGTCGATCCCCAGCTTGCGCATCCTGCCCCTCTGGCTGACTGAGCGCTCGCACGCTCATTTCATAGGTTGACTTAGGCATACAAAGTTCATTCCCAGTCTAAGCATACAGAGTTCATTCACAATCTAAGATCAGACCGGACCGAGTGTTGCAGCAGCACATGCTGGACTCGGGCATGTGCTGGTGCCACATTTTTCTTCGTCGAGGCACCATCGTCGAAGCATCGCCAGAGAACCTAACCGACGGCATTGGGGTTCCAACGATCGGGGGGGCCAGGGGGGTGTGTGCACATGATGTGCGATGGGTTCTGGTACTTGTCCCTTATATTGGCCCCCTATCCCTCATCAAACCTTGAGAAGTCGCACCCCTTTAAAGAGCATTTGAGATTTTACAGGTTTGCTGCCAGTAGCCATTAAAGTGTCTGAAATGGGGACACTTTTTTCAAATGGTCACAAAATCTTGTACAGTTTGAGTTTTTGGCTGAATTTTTTTGTGCATGCCAACAAGAATACAAGGATCATGTCTACAAAGTTTGGGGCCAAAACTCCTTTCGAAAAAATTTTAAAAAATCTTGAACTGCAAAAAGTTTTGAAAATCATGAAAAATAGAAAACGAGTCGTCTTGCCATGAAACTTCACGTGAAGGCTTAAGGGATCATTGTATGAATTTACAAGCCATAAAAATGGCATTGGCACACAAAAATATGAAGATGTGCCTAAACCCACCTACCACCCTATCGATCCACGGCTTGCGCTCCCGTCTCTCTAGTCGGCGTAGTGCCCACCCACCCACCCGCTCGCTCATTTCGTCGGTTGGCTTAGGCATACGGAGTTCATTACCAATCTAAGATCGGACTGGACTAAGGGTTGCAGCAGTAGGATTGGCAGCATGCAGAGGGGACCCAGCCAACCCCCGACTCACGCATCCAGCCCCTTTGGCCGGCTGAGCGCCCGCACGCTCATTTCGTGGGTTGACTTAGGCATACGGAGTTCATTCCCAGTCTAACCATACGGAGTTCATTCCCAGTCTAAGATCAAACTGGACCAAGGGTTGCGACAGCAAATGCTGGGCTCGGGCATGTGCTGGTGCCGCATTTTTTTTGTTGGGGCACCATCATTGGAGCATCGCCGGAGAACCTGACCGACGGCATTAGGGTTCCGACGATCGAGGGGCCCGGGGGGTGTGCGCACATGACGTGCGATGGGTGCTGGTACTTGGCCCTTATATTGGCCCCTTATCCCTCATCAAACCTCGAGAACTCACACCCCCTTAAAGAGCATTTGAGATTTTACAGGTTTGCTACCAGTAGCCATTAAAGTATCTGAAATGGGGACACTTTTTTCAAATGGTCACAAAATCTTGTACACTTCAAGTTTTTAGCTGAATTTTTTTATGCATGCCAACAAAAATATAAGGATCACGTCTACCAAGTTTTGGCCAAAACTCCTTCTGAAAAAATTTTAAAAAATCTCGAACTGTAAAAAGTTTCAAAAATCGTGAAAAATATAAATGAGTTGTCTTGCCATGAAACTTCACGTGAAGGCTTAAGGGACCTTTGTATGAATTTACAAGCCATAAAAATGGCATTGGAACGCAGAAATATGAAGATGTGCGTAAACCCACCTACCACCCTATCGATCCATGGCTTGCGCATCCCATCTTTCTGGTCGGCGTAGTTCCTGCCTGCCCAACCGCCCGCTCGTTCATTTCGTCGGTTGGCTTAGGTATACGGAGTTCATTCCCAGTCTAAGATCAGACCAGACCGAGGGTTGCGGTAGCAGCATCGACAGCACGTAGAGGGGGACCGGCCGATCCCTGGCTTGCACACCCTACCTCTCTGGCAGGCTAAGCACCCGTACGCTTATTTCGTGGGTTAGCTTAGGCATACAGAGTTCATTCCCAGTCTAAGCATACGGAGTTCATTCCCAGTCTAAGATCAGACCGGACCGAGGGTTATGGTAGCACATGCTGGGCACGGGCATGTGCTGGTGCCACATTTTTCTTCGCTGGGGCACCATTGCCGGAGCATCGTCGGAGAACCTGACCGACGGCAATGGGGTTCCAATGATCGGGGGGGCTGGGGGGTGTGTGCACATGATGTGCGAAGGGTGCTGGTACTTAGCCCTTTTATTGGCCCCCTATCCCTCTTCAAACCTGGAGAAGTCACACCCCCTTAAAGAGCATTTGAGATTTTACAGGTTTGCTACCGTGCCATTAAAGTGTCTGAAATGGGGACACTTTTTTCAAATGGTCACAAAATCTTGTACACTTCGATTTTTTAGTTGAATTTTTTTGTGCATGCCAACAAAAATACAAGGATCACGTCTACCAAGTTTGGGGGAAGAAATCCTTCTGAAAAATTTTTAAAAAATCCCGAACCGTAAAAAGTTTTAAAAATCGTGAAAAATAGAAAATGAGTCGTCTTGCCATGAAACTTCACGTGAAGGCTTAAGGGACCATTGCATGAATTTACAAGCCATAAAATGGCATTGGCACGTAGAAATATGAAGATGTGCCTAAACCCACCTACCACCCTATCGATCCATGGCTTGCGTATCCCGTCTCTCTGGCAAACGTAGTGCCCACCCGCCCGCCCGCTTGATTCGTCTATTGGCTCAGGCATACGGAGTTCATTCCCCATCTAAGACCAAACTAGACTGAGGGTTGCGATAGCAGGATCGGCAGCACGCAGAGGGGGACCCGACCGATCCCTGGCTTGTGCATCCCGCCCCTTTGGCCGACTGAGCGCCCGCAAGCTCATTTTGTGGGTTGACTTGGGCATACGTAGTTCATTCCCATTCTAAGCATAAGGAGTTCTTTCCCAGTCTAAGATCGGATCAGAACGAGGGTTGTAGCAGCACATGCTGGGCTCGGGCATGTGCTGGTGCCACATTTTTCTTCGTCGGGGCACCATCGCAGGAGCATCGCCAGAGAACCTGACCGACGGCATTGGGGTTCCGACGATCGGGGGGCCGGGGGGGTGTATGCACATGATGTGCGATGGGTGCTGGTACTTGGCCCTTATATTGGCCCCCTATCCCTCATCAAACCTCAAGAACTCACACCCCCTTAAAGAGCAGTTGAGATTTTACAGGTTTACTGCCAGTAGCCATTAAAATGTCTCGAATGGGGACACTTTTTTCAAATGGTCACAAAATCTTGTACGCTTTGAGTTTTTAGCTAAATTTTTTTGTGCATGCCAACAAAAAAATAAGGATCACATCTACCAAGTTTGGGGCCAAAACTCCCTCTAAAAAAATTTTAAAAAATCTCGAACCT
Organism: Durio zibethinus; assembly: GCF_047325235.1. Taxonomy (NCBI): domain Eukaryota; kingdom Viridiplantae; phylum Streptophyta; class Magnoliopsida; order Malvales; family Malvaceae; genus Durio; species Durio zibethinus. The sequence continues at coordinate 23,069,911 of NC_143162.1, read as the reverse complement.
GAAAAAGTTTTGAAAATCATTAAAAATAGAAAACGAGTCATCTTGCCATGAAAGTTCATGTGAAGGCTTAAGGGACCATTGTATGAATTTACAAGCCATAAAAATTGCATTGGCATGCATAAATATGAAGATGTGCATAAACCCACCTACCACCCTATCGATCCACGGCTTGCGCATCCCATCTTTCTGGTCGGCATAGTGCCCGCCCGCCCGCCCGCTCGCTCATTTCGTCGGTTGGCTTAGGCATACGGAGTTCAATCCCGATCTAAGATCAGACTGGACTGAGGGTTACAACAGCAGGATCGGTAGCACACAGAGGGGGACGCAGCCGATCCCCGGCTTGCACATCTCACCCCTCTAGCCGACTGAGCACCCGCATGTTCGTTTCGTGGGTTGGCTTAGGCATACAGAGTTCATTCCCATTCTAAGCATACGGAGTTCATTCCCAGTCTAAGATCGAATTGGAACGAGGGTTGCAGCAGCATATGCTGGGCTTGGGCATGTGCTGGTGCTGCATTTTTCTTCACCCATCGTCGGAGCATCACCAGAGAACCTGACTGACAGCATTGGGGTTCCGACGATCGAGGGGGCCAGGGGTGGTGTGCGCACATGATGTGTGATGGGTGCTGGTACTTGGCCCTTTTATTGGCCCGCTATCCCTCATCAAAGCTCGAGAACTCGCACCCCCTTAAAGAGCATTTGAGATTTTACAGCTTTGCTGTAGTAGCCATTAACGTGTCTGAAATGGGGACACTTTTTTCAAATGGACACAAAATCTTATACAGTTCAAGTTTTTTGTTGAATTTTTTTGTGCATACCAAGAAAAATACAAGGATCACATCTACCAAGTTTGGGGCCAAAACTCCTTCCGAAAAAATTTAAAAAAATCCCAAATCGTAAAAAGTTTTGAAAGTCGTCAAAAATAGAAAACGAGTCGTCTTGCCATGAAAGTTCACGTGAAGGCTTAAGGGACCATTGTATGAATTTACAAGCCATAAAAATGGCATTGGCATGCAGAAATATGAAGATGTGCCTAAACCCACCTACCACCCTATCGATCGAGGGCTTGCGCATCTCGTCTCTCTGGACGACGTAGTGCCCACCCGCTCGCCTGCCCGTTCGTTTCGTCGGTTGGCTTAGGCATACAGAGTTCAGTCCCAGTCTAAGATTGGACCAGACTGAAGGCTACGGGCAATAGGATCGGCAGCACACAGAGGGGGACCCGGCCGATCCCCGGCTTGCACATCCCACCCCTCTGGCAGTATGAGCGCCCGAACGCTCGTTTCGTGGGTTGACTTAGGCATACGGAGTTCATTCCCAGACTAAGCATACGGAGTTCACTCCCAGTCTAAGATCAAACCAGACCGAGGGTTGCGATAGCACATACTGGGCTCGGGCATGTGCTGGAGCCGCATTTTTCTTTGTCGGGGCACTGTCGTCGGAGCATCACCGAAAAACCTGACCGACAGCATTAGGGTTCCGATGATCGGGGGGGCGGGGGGGTGTGCACACATGATGTGCGATGGGTGCTGGTACTTGGCCCTTATATTGGTCCTCTATCCCTCATCAAACCTCAAGAACTCACATCCCCTTAAAGAGCATTTAAGATTTTATAGGTTTGCTGCCAGTAGCCATTAAAGTGTCTGAAATGGGGACATTTTTTTCAAATGGTCACAAAATCTTGTACACTTCGAGTTTTTAGCTGAATTTTTTTGTGCTTGCCAACAAAAATACAAGTATCATGTCTACCAAGTTTGGGCCTAAAAATCCTTCCAAAAAAAGTTTAAAAAATCCAGAACCACAAAAAGTTTTGAAAATCGTGAAAAATAGAAAACGAGTTGTCTTGCCATGAAACTTCATGTGAAGGCTTAACGGAACATTGTTTGAATTTACGAGCCATAAAAATGGCATTGGCAAGCAGAAATATGAAGATGTGCCTAAACCCACCTACCACCCTATCGATCCACAGCTTGCTCATCCCGTCTCTCTGGCCGGCGTAGTGCCCGCCCGCCCGCCCGCCCGTTCATTTCGTCTATTGGCTCTGGCATATGGAGTTCATTCCCCGTCTAAGACCGTACCAGACCGAAGGCTACGGTAGCAGGATCGGCAGTACGCAGAGTGGGACCCGGCTGATCCCTGGCTTGTGCATCCCGCCCTTCTGGCCGACTGAGCACCCGCACGCTTGTTTCGTGGGTTAACTTGGGCATACGGTGTTCATTCCCATTCTAAGCATACGAAGTTCATTCCCAGTCTAAGATCAGACTGGACAAAGGGTGGCGGCAGCACATGCTGGGCTCGATCATGTGCTGGTGCCACATTTTTTTCACCGAGGCACCATCGTCGGAGCATCGTCAGAAAATCTGACTGACGGCATTGGGGTTCCGGCAACCGGGGGGGCCAGGGGGGTTGTGCGCACATGATGTGCGATGGGTGCTGGTACTTGGCCCTTATATTGGCCCCCTATCCCTCATTAAACCTCGAGAACTCATACCCCCTTAAAGAGCATTTGAGATTTTACAGGTTTGCTGCCAGTAGCCATTAAAGTGTTTGAAATGGGGACACTTTTTTCAAATGGTCACAAAATCTTGTACACTTCGACTTTTTAGCTGAACTTTTTTGTGCATGCCAACAAAAATACAAGGATCACGTGTACCAAGTTTGGGGCCAAAACTCCTTTCGAAAAATTTTTAAAAAATCCCGAACCGTAAAAAGTTTCAATAATTATGAAAAATAGAAAACGAGTCGTCTTGCCATGAAACTTCACGTGAAGGCTTAAGGGACCATTGTATGAATTTACAAACCATAAACATGTCATTGGCATGCAGAAATATGAAGATGTGCCTAAACCCACCTACCACCTATCGATCCACGGCTTGCGCATCCCGTCTCTCTAGTCGAAGTAGTGCCTGCCCGCCCGCTCGTTTCGACGGTTGGCTTAGGCATACGGAGTTCATTCCCAGTCTAAGATCAGACCGGACTGAGGGTTGCAGTAGCAGGATCGACAGCACGTAGAGGGGGACCCGACCGATCCTCAGCTTGCGCATCACGCCCCTCTGGCCGGCTGAGCGCCCGCACGCTCATTTCGTTTGTTGACTTAGGCATACAGAGCTCATTCGTAGTCTAAGCATACGGAGTTCATTCCCAGTCTAAGATCAAACCAAACCGAGGGTTGCGGCAGCACATACTGGGCTTGGGCATGTGTTGGTGCTGCATTTTTCTTCGTCGAGGCACCATCACCGGAGAACCTGACCGACGGCATTGGGGATCCGACGATGGCGGGGGCCGGGGGGTGTGCGCACATGATGTAAGATGGGTGCTGGTACTTGGCCCTTAGATTGCTCCCTATCCCTCATCAAACCTTGAGAACTCACACCACCTTCAAGAGCATTTGAGATTTTACAGGTTTGCTGCCAGTAGCCACTAAAGTGTTTGAAATGGGGACACTTTTTTCAAATGGTCACAAAGTCTTGTACACTTTGGGTTTTTAGCTGACTTTTTTTATGCGTGCCAAAAAAAATACAAGGATCACGTCTACCAAGTTTGGGGCCAAAATTCCTTCCGAAAAAATTTTAAAAAATCCCGAACACAAAATGTTTCAAAAATCCTGAAAAATAGAAAATAAGTCGTCTTGCCGGGAAACTTCACGTGAAGGCTCAAGGGACCATTGTATGAATTTACAAGCCATAAAAATATCATTGGCACACAGAAATATGAAGATGTGCCTAAACCCACCTACCACCCTATCGATCCACGGCTTGCGCAACCCGTCTCTCTGGCCGGCGTAGTGCCCTCCCGCCCACCCGCTCGTTCCGTCGGTTGGCTTAGGCATATGGAGTTCATTCCCAGTCTAAGATCAGACCGGATCGAGGGTTGTGGCAGCAGGATCGGAAGCACGCAGAGGGGGACCCGACCGATCATCGGCTTGCGCATCCCGCCCCTCTGGCCGACTGAGCGCCCACACGCTCGTTTTGTGGGTTGACTTAGGCATACGGAGTTCATTCCTAGTCTAAGCATATGGAATTCATTCCCAGTCTAAGATCGGGCCAGATCGAGGGTTGCGGTAGCACATGCTGGACTCGGGCATGTGCTGGGGCCGCAATTTTCTTCACCGGGGCACCATCGTCGGAGCATAACCGGAGAACCTGACCGACGGCATTGGGGTTCCGGTGATCGGGGTGGCTGGTGGGGGGGTGCGCACATGATGTGCGATGGGTGCTGGTACTTGGCCCTTATATTGGCCCCCTATCCCTCATCAAACCTCGAGAACTCATAGCCCCTGAAAGTGCATTTGAGATTTTACAGGTTTGCTGCCAGTAGCAATTAAAGTGTCTGAAATGGGGACACTTTTTTCAAATGGTCACAAAATCTTATACACTTCAAGTTTTTAGGTGAATTTTTTTGTGCATGCCAACAAAAATACAAGGATCACGGATACCAAGTTTGGGGCCAAAACTTCGTCCGAAAAAATTTTAACAAATCTCGAACCGTAAAATGTTTCAAAAATCGTGAAAAATAGAAAACGAGTCGTCTTGCTAGGAAACTTCACGTGAAGGCTTAAGGGACCATTGTAAGAATTTACAAGCCATAAAAATGGCATTGGCACACAAAAATATGAAGATGTGTCTAAACCCACCTATCAACCTATCGATCCACGGCTTGCGCATCCCGTCTCTCTTGCCGGCATAGTGCCTGCCCGCCCGCCCGCTCGTTTCGTCGGTTGGCTTAGAAATACGGAGTTCATTCACAGTCTAAGATCAGACCAGACCGAAGGTTGCAGTAGTAGGATCAGCAACACGCAAAGGGGGACTCGGTCGATCCCCGGCTTACGCATCCCGCCCCTCTGGTCGGCTAAGTGCTCGCATGCTCATTTTGCGGGTTGACTTAGGCATACGGAGTTCATTCCTAGTCTAAGCATACGGAGTTCATTCCCAGTCTAAGATCGGAATGGACCGAGGGTTGCGGCAGCACATGCTGGGCTCGGGCATGTGCTAGTGCTGCATTTTTCTTCATCGGGGCACCATCGTCGGAGCATCACCAGAGAACCTGATAGGTGGCATTAGGGTTCCGGCGATCGGGGGGCCCGGGGGGGTGTGCGCACATGATGTGCGATGGGTGCTAGCACTTGGCCCTTATATTGGCCCCCTATCCCTCATCAAACCTTGAGAACTCACACCCCCTTAAAGAGCATTTGAGATTTTACAAGTTTGCTGCCAGTAGCCATTAAAGTGTCTGAAATAGGGATACTTTTTTCAAATGGTCACAAAATCTTGTACACTTCGAGTTTTTAGCTTAATTTTTTTGTGTATGCCAACAAAAAATACAATGAGCAAGTCTACGAAGTTTGGGGCCAAAACTCCTTCCAAAAAAATTTTAAAAAATCTCGAACCGTAAAAAGTTTCAAAAATCGTGAAAAATAGAAAACGAGTCATCTTGCCATGAAACTTCACATGAAGGCTTAAGGGACCATTGTATGAATTTACAAGCCATAAAAATGGCATTGGCACACAGAAATATGAAGATGTGCCTAAACCCACCTACCACCCTATCGATCCACGGCTTGTGCAGCCCGTCTCTTTGGCCGCCGTAGTGCCCGTCCGCCCGCCCGCCTGCTCGTTTCATCGGTTGGCTTAGGCATACAGAGTTCATTACCAGTCTATGACCAGATCGGACTGAGGGTTGTGGTAGCAAGATCGGCAGCACGTAGAGGGGGACCCGATCGATCCTTGGCTTGCGCATCCTACCCCTCTGGCCGACTGAGCGCCCGCACGCTCATTTCATGGGTTGACTTAGGCATACGGAGTTCATTCATAGTCTAAACATATGGAGTTCATTCCCAGTCTAAGATCGGATCAGACCGAGGGTTGCGGCAGCACATGCTAGGCTCGAGCATGTGCTGGTGCCATATTTTTCTTCACCGGGGCACCATCACCAGAACCTGACCGACGGCATTGGGGTTCCAGCGATCGAGGGGGCCGGGGAGGTGTGCGCACATGATGTGCGATGGGTGCTGGTACTTGGCCCTTATATTGGCCCCCTATCCCTCATCAAACCTCGAGAACTCACACCCCCTTAAAGAGCATTTGAGATGTTACAGGTTTGCTGCCAGTAGCCATTAAAGTGTCTGAAATGGGGACACTTTTTTCAAATGGTCACAAAATCTTGTACACTTCGAGTTTTTAGCTGAATTTTTTTGTGCACGCCAACAAAAATACAAGGATCACGTCTACCAAGTTTGGTGCCAAAACTCCATCCGAAAAAATTTTAAAAAACTCTCGAACCGCTAAAAGTTTTGAAAATCATGAAAAATAGAAAACGAGTCGTCTTGTCATGAAACTTCACGTGAAGGCTTAAGGGACCATTGTATGAATTTACAAGCCATAAAAATGGCATTGGCATGCAAAAATATGAAGTTGTGCCTAAACCCACCTGCCACCCTAACGATCCATAGCTTGCGCATCCCGTCTCTCTGGCTGGCGTAGTGCCCTCCCGTCCGCCCTCTTGTGGCCTGAGCGCCCGCACGCTCATTTCGTGGGTTGACTTAGGCATACGTAGTTCATTCCCAGTCTAAGCATATGGACTTCATTCCCAGTCTAAGATTGGACCGGACCGAGGTTTGCGACAGCACATGCTGGGCTCGAGCATGTGCTGGTGATGCATTTTTCTTTGCCGGGGCACCATCGTCGGAGCATCACCGGAGAACCTGACCGGCGGCATTGGGGTTTCGACGGTCGGGGGGTCGGGGGGTGTGCGCACATGATGTGCGATGGGTGCTGGTACTTGGCCCTTATATTGGCCCCCTATCCCTCATCAAATTTTGAGAACTCACACCCACTTAAAAAGCGTTTGAGATTTTACAGGTTTGCTGCCAGTAGACATTAAAGTGTCTGAAATGGGGACACTCTTTTCAAATAGTCATAAAATCTTGTACACTTCATGTTTTTAGCTGAATTTTTTATGCATGCCAACAAAAGTACAAGGATCATGTCTACCAAGTTTGGGGCCAAAACCCTTCCAAAAAAAGTTTAAAAAATCTCGATCCGTAAAAAGTTTCAAAAATCATGAAAAATAGAAAACGAGTCATCTTGCCATGAAACTTCACGTGAAGGCTTAAAGGACCATTGTATGAATTTGTAAGCCATAAAAATCGCATTGGCACGCAGAAATATGAAGATGTGCCTAAACCCACCTACCACCCTATCGATCCACGGCTTACGCATCTCGTCTCTCTGGCCAGCGTAGTGACCACCCGTCCTTTCGTTTCGTCGGTTGGCTTAGGCATACGGAGTTCATTCTCAGTCTAAGATCAGACCGAACCGAGGGTTGTAGCAGCAGGATCGACAGCACGTAGCAGGGGACCCGATTGATCCCCCGCTTATGCATCCCACCCCTCTGTCCGGCTGAGCGCCCGCACGCTCGTTTCGTCGGTTCACTTAGGCATACGAAGTTCATTCCCAGTCTGAGCATACGGAGTTCATTCCTAGTCTAAGGTCAGACCGGACCAAGGGTTGTGGCAGCACATGCTGGGCTCGGGCATGTGCTGGTGTCGCATTTTTTCTTCGTCGGGGCACCATCGTCGGAGCATCATCGGAGAACCTGACCGACGGCATTAGGGTTTCAACGATCGGAGGGCCGGGGGGGTGTGCGCACATGATGTGTGATGGGTGCTGGTACTTGGCCCTTATATTGGCCCCCTATCCCTCATCAAACCTCAAGAACTCACCCCCCTTTGAAGAGCATTTGAGATTTTACAGGTTTGCTGGTAGTAGCCATTAAAGTTTCCGAAATGGGGACACTCTTTTCAAATGGTCACAAAATCTTGTACACTTCGAGTTTTTAGTTGAATTTTCTTGTGCATACCAACAAAAATACAAGGATCAATTCTACCAAGTTTGAGGCCAAAACTCCTTCTGAGAAAATTTTAAAAAATCCTTAACCACAAAAAGTTTCGAAAATCATGAAAAATAGAAAACGAGTCGTCTTGCCAAGAAACTTCACATGAAGGCTTAAGGGACCATTGTATGAATTTGCAAGCCATAAAAATGGCATTGGCATGCAGAAATATGAAGATGTGCCTAAACCCTCCTACCACCCTATCGATCCACAGCTTTTGCAACCCGTCTCTCTGGCCGGCGTTGTGCCCGTCCTCCCGCCCGCCCGCTCGTTTCGTCGGTTGGCTTAGGCATACAGAGTTAATTCCCAGTCTAAGCATACGGAGATCATTCCCAATCTAAAATCAGACCGAACCGAGGGTTATGACAGCACATGCTGGGTTCGGGCATGTGCTGGTGCCGTATTTTTCTTTGCCGGGGCACCATCACCGGAGCATCGCCGGAGAACCGACCGACGGCATTGGGGTTCGGCGGCCGGGGGGGTGTGCGCACATGATGTGCGGTGAGTGCTGGTACTTGGCCCTTATATTGGCCCTCTATCCCTCATGAAACCTCGAGAACTCACACCCCCTTAAAGAGCATTCGAGATTTTACAGGTTTGCTGCCAGTAGCATTTAAAGTGTCTGAAATGGGGACACTTTTTTTAAATGGTCACAAAATCTTGTACACTTCGAGTTTTTATCTGATTTTTTTTGTGCATGCCAACAAAAATAAAAGGATCACACCTACCAAGTTTGGGGCCAAAACACCTTCCAAAAAAGTTTTAAAAAATCCTGACTTGTAAAAAGTTTCAAAAATCGTGAAAAATAGAAAACGAGTCGTCTTGCCATGAAACTTCACGTGAAGGCTTAAGGGACCATTGTATGAATTTACAAGCCATAAAAATGGCCTTGGCATGCAGAAATATGAAGATGTGCCTAAACCCACCTACCACCCTATCGATCCACGGCTTGCGCATCCCGTCACTCTGGTCAGCGTAGTGCCCGCCCGCCCGCACGCTCATTTCGTCGGTTGGCTTAGGCATACAGAGTTAATTCCCAGTCTAAGATCAGATCAGACCGAGGGTTGGGGTAGTAGGATCGACAGCTCGTAAAGGGGGACCCGATCGATCCTCGGCTTGCGCATTCTGCCCCTCTAGCCAGCTTACCACCCGTACGCTCGTTCCGTGGGTTGACTTAGGCATACGGAGTTAATTCCCAGTCTAAGCATACGGAGTTCATTCCCAGTCTAAGATCGGACCAGACTGAGGGTTCCGACAGCACATGCTGGGCTCGAGCATGAGCTGGTGCCACATTTTTCTTTGCCGAGGCACTATCACCGGAGCATCACCGGAGAACCTGACCGGCGGCATTGGGGTTTGGCGGCCGGGGGGGGTGTGCGCACATGATATGCGGTGGGTGCTGGTACTTAGCCCTTATATTGGGCCCCTATCCCTCATCAAACCTCGAGAACTCGCACCCCTTAAAGAGCATTTGAGATTTTACAGGTTTGCTGCCAGTAGCTATTAAAGTGTCTGAAATGGGAACACTTTTTTCAAATGGTCACAAAATCTTGTATACTTCGAGTTTTTAGCTGAATTGTTTTGTGCATGCCAACAAAAATACTAGGATCACGTCTACCAAGTTTGGGGCCAAAACTCCTTTCGAAAAAATTTTAAAAAATCCCAAACCCCAAAAAGTTTCAAAAATCATGAAAAATAGAAAACGAGTCGTCTCGCCATGAAACTTCACGTGAAGGCTTAAGAGACCACTGTATGAATTTACAAGCCATGAAAATGGCATTGGCACGCAGAAATATGAAGATCTACCTAAACCCACCTACCACCCTATCGATACACGGCTTGCGCATCCTGTCTCTCTGGCCGGCGCAGTGCCCGCCCGCCCGCACGCTCACTCGTTTCGTCGATTGGCTTAGGCATATAGAGTTCATTCCCAGTCTAAGATTGGATCGGACCAAGGGTGGTGGCAGTAGGATCGACAGCACGCAGAGGGGGACCCGGTCGATCCCCGGCTTGCATATCCCGCCCCTCTGGCTGGCTGAACGCCCGCACGCTCATTTCATGGGTTGACTCAGGCATACGGAGTTCATTCCCTGTCTAAGCATACGGAGTTCATTCCATGTCTAAGATCGGACCGGACCGAGGGTTGTGGCAGCACATGCTCGGCTCAGGCATGTGCTGGTGCCACATTTTTCTTTGTCGGGGCACCATCGTCGGAGAACCTGACCGATGGCATTGGGGTTCCGGCTATCGGGGGAGCCGGGGGGTGTGCGCACATGATGTGCGATGGGTGCTGGTACTTGGCCCTTATATTGGACCCCTATCCCTCATCAAACCTCGAGAGCTTACACCCCCTTAAAGAGCATTTGAGATTTTACAGGTTTGCTACCAGTAGCCAATAAAGTGTCTGGAATGGGGACACTTTTTTCAAATGGTCACAAAATCTTGTACACTTCTAGTTTTGAGCTGAATTTTTTTTGCACGCCAACAAAAATACAAGGACCACGTCTACCAAGTTTGGGGCCGAAACACCTTCCGAAAAAATTTTAAAAAATCCCAAACCGTAAAAACTTTCAAAAATCGTGAAAAATAAAAAACGAGTCATGTTGCCATGAAACTTCATGTGAAGGCTTAAGGGACCATTATATGAATTTACCAGCCATAAAAATGGCATTAGCATGCAGAAAAATGAAGAAGTGCCTAAACCCGCCTAGCACTCTATCGATCCGCGGCTTGCGCATCCTGTCTCTCTGGCCGGCATAGTGCCTGCCCGCCCGCCCGCTCGTTTCGTTGGTTGGCTTAGGCATACGGAGTTCATTCCCAGTCTAAGATAGGACCAGACTGAGGGTTGCGGCAGCAGGATCAGCAGTACGTAGAGGGGGACCCAGCCGATCCCCGGCTTGCGCATCTCGCCCCCTGGCCGACTGAGCGCCCGCACGCTCGTTTCATGGGTTGACTTAGGCATACGGAGTTCATTCCCAGCCTAAGCATACGGATTTCATTCCCAGTCTATGATCAGACCGGACTGAGGGTGGTGGCCGCACATGCTGGGCTCGGGCATGTGCTGATGCTGCATTTTTCTTCACCGGAGCATCGTCGGAGAACCTGACCGATGGCATTGAGGTTCCGACGATCAAGGGGGCTGGGGGGTGTGCGCACATGATGTGCGATGGGTGCTGGTACTTGGCCCTTATATTTTCCCCCTATCCCTCATCAAACCTCAAGAACTTAAACCCCCTTAAAGAGCGTTTGAGATTTTACAGGTTTGCTACCAGTAGCCATTAAAGTGTCTGAAATGGGGACACTTTTTTCAAATGGTCACAAAATCTTGTACACTTTGAGTTTTTAGCTGAATTTTTTTGTGCATACCAAAAAAAATACAAGGATCACGTCTACCAAGTTTGGGGCCAAAAATCCTTCTGAAAAAATTTTAAAAAATCCCAAACCGTAAAAAGTTTCAAAAATCGTGAAAAATAGAAAATGAGTCGTCTTGCCATGAAACTTCAAGTGAAGGCTTAAGGGACCATTGTATGAATTTACAAGAAATAAAAATGGCATTGGCATGAAGAAATATGAAGATGTGCCTAAACCCAACTACGACGCTATTGATCCATGGCTTGAGCATCCCGTCTCTCTGGCCGACGTAGTGCCCGCCTGCCCTCCCACCCACTTGTTTCATCGGTTGGCTTAGGCATACGGGGTTCATTCCCAGTCTAAGATTGGACCGGACCAAGGGTTACGACAGCAGGATCGACAGCACGCAGAGGGGGACCCGACCGATCTTCGGCTTGCGCATCCCGCCCCCCTGGCCGGCTGAGCGCCCGCACACTTGTTTCATGGGTTAACTTAGGCATACGGAGTTCATTCCCAGTCTAAGCATACGGAGTTGATTCCCAGTCTAAGATCAGATCGGATCGAGGGTTACGCCAGCACATGCTGGGGTCGAGCATGTGCTGGTGCCGTATTTTTCTTCGTCGGGGCACCATCGCCAGAGAACTTGATCGGCGGCATTGGGGTTTCGCGCGATCGGGGGGTCGGGGGGGTGTGCACACATGATGTGCGATGCGTGCTGGTACTTAGCCCTTATATTGGCCCCCTATCCCTAATCAAACCTCGAGAACTCACATCCCCTTAAAGAACATTTGAGATTTTACAGGTTTGCTGCCAATAGCCATTAAAGTGTTTGAAATACAAGGATCACGTCTAAGAAGTTTGGGCCAAAACTCCTTCCAAAAAAATTTTAAAAAATCCCGAACCGCAAAAAGTTTCAAAAATCGTGAAAAATAGAAAACGAGTCGTCTTGCCATGAAACTTTACGTGAAGGCTTAAAGGACCATTGTATGAATTTACAAGCCATAAAAATGGCATTGGCACACAGCAATATGAAGATGTGCCTAAACCCACCTACCACCCTATCTATCCACGGCTTGCGCATCCCATCTCTCTGGCTGATGTAGTGCCCGCCCGCCCGCCCGCTCGCTCATTTTGTCGGTTTGCTTAGGCATACAGAGTTAATTCCCTATCTAAGATGAGACCAGACCAAGGGTTACGATAGCAGGATCGGTAGCACGCAAAGGGGGACCCGGTCGATCCCCGGCTTGCTCATCCTGCCCCTCTGAATGCTCGTTTCGTTGGTTGACTTAGGCATACGGAGTTCATTCCCAGTCTAAGCATACAGAGTTAATTGCCAGTCTAAGATCGGACCAGATCGAGGGTTGCGACAGCACATGCTGGTGCCCTCGAGCATGTGCTCGTGCCACATTTTTCCTTGTCTGGGCGCCATCATCGGAGAACCTGACCAGCGACATTGTGGTTCCGACGATCGGGGGGGTCGGGGGGTGTGCGCACATGATGTGCGATGGGTGCTCGTACTTGGCCCTTATATTGGCCCCCTATCCTTCATCAAACCTTGAGAACTCACACCCCCTTAAAGAGCATTTGAGATTTTACAGGTTTGCTGCTAGTAGCCATTAAAGTGTCTTAAATGGGGACACTTTTTTCAAATTGTTACAAAATCTTGTACACTTCGAGTTTTTAGCTGAATTTTTTTATACATGCCAACAAAAATACAAGGATCACGTCTACAATGTTTAGGGCCAAAAATCCTTCTAAAAAAATTTTAAAAAATCCTGAAAGGCAAAAAGTTTCAAAATCATGAAAAATAGAAAACTAGTGGTCTTGCCATGAAACTTCACGTGAAGGCTTAAGGGACCATTGTACGAATTTACAAGCCATAAAAATGGCATTGGCACACAGCAATATGAAGATGTGCCTAAACCCACCTACCACCCTATCGATCCACAGCTTGTGCATCCCATCTCTCTGGCCGACGTAGTGCCCGCCCATCCGCCCACCCGCTCGTTTCGTCGGTTGGCTTAGGCATACGGAGTTCATTCCCAATCTAAGATCAGACCAGATCGAGGGTTGCGGCAGCAGGATCGACAGCACGCAAAGGAGGACTCGGCCGATCCCCGGCTTGCGCTTCCTACCCCTCTGGCCGGTTGAGTGCCCGGACGCTTATTTCATTGGTTGACTTAGGCATACAAAGTTCATTCCCAGTCTAAGCATACGGAGTTCATTCCCAGTCTAAGATCGAACTGGACCGAAGGTTGCGGCAGCACATGCTAGGCTCGAGCATGTGCTGGTGCCACATTTTTCTTCATCGGGGCACCATAGCCGGAGAACCTGATCGACAGCATTGGGGTTTTGACAATCGGGGGGGCTGAGGGGGTGTGCGCACATGATGTGCGATGGGTGCAATGTGCAATTGTGTCTTAAATAGGGACACTTTTTTCAAATTGTCACAAAATCTTGTACACTTCGAGTTTTTAGCTGAATTTTTTTGTGCATGCCAACAAAAATACAAGGATCATGTCTACAATGTTTTGGGCCAAAAATCCTTCCGAAAAAATTTTAAAAAATCCCGAACCGTAAAAAGTTTTAAAAATCATGAAAAATAGAAAACGAGTCATCTTGCCATGAAACTTCACATGAAGGCTGAAGGGACCATTGTATGAATTTACAAGCCATAAAAATGGCATTGGCACGTAGAAATATGAAGATGTGCCTAAACCCACCTACCACCCTATCGATCCACGGCTTGCGCATCCCATTTCTCTAGCCGACGTAGTGCCCGCCCGCCCGCCCAGTCGTTTCATCTGTTGGCTTAGGCATACGGAGTTCATTCCAAGTATAAGATCAGATCAGACCGAGGGTTATGGCAGCAAGATCGATAGCACGCAAAGGGGGACCCGGCCGATTCCTGACTTGCGCATCCCGCCCCTCGGCCGGCTGAACGTCTGCACATGCGTTCCGTGGGTTGACTTAGGCATACAGAGTTCATTCCCAGTCTAAGAATATGAAGTTCATTCCTAGTCTAAGATTGGACCGAACCAAAGGTTACGGTAGCACATGCTGGGCTCAGGCATGTGCTGGTGTTGCATTTGTCTTCGTCGGGGCACCATCGTCAGAGCATCACCGGAGAACCTGACCGACGACATTATGGTTTCGACGATCGGGGGGGTGTGCGCAAATGATGTGCGATGGGTGCTGGTATTTGGCCCTTATATTGGCTCCCTATCCCTCATCAAACCTCGAGAACTCACACCCCCTTAAAGAGCATTTGAGATTTTACAGTGTCTGCAATGGGAACACTTCTTTCAAATGGTCACAAAATCTTGTACACTTTGAGTTTTTAGCTGAAGTTTTTTATACATGCCAACAAAAATACAAGGATCACGTGTACCAAGTATGGGGCCAAAACTCCTTCCGAAAAAATTTTAAAAAATCCCGAACCATAAAAAGTTTCAAAAATCATGAAAAAAAGAACATGAGTCATCTTGCCATGAAACTTCACGTGAAGGCTTAAGGGACCATTGGATGAATTTACAAGCCATAAAAATGGCATTGGCATGCATAAATATGAAGATGTGCCTAAACTGACCTACCACCTTATCGATCCACAGCTTGCGCATCCCGTCTCTCTGCCCGGCGTAGTGCCCGCACGCCCCCCCGCTCATTTCGTTGGTTGGCTTAGGCAAACGGAGTTCATTCCCCGTCTAAGATCAGATCAGACCAAGGGTTGCGGTAGCAGGATCGGTAGCATGCAGAGGGAGACCCGATCGATCCCCAGCTTGCCCATCCTGCCCCTCTGGCTGGCTGAGCGCCCGCACGCTCGTTTCGTGGGTTGACTTAGGCATATGGAGTTCATTCCCAGTCTAAGATCGGACTGTACTGAGGGTTGCGGCAGCACATGCTGGGCTCGAGCATGTGCTGGTGCCCCATTTTTCTTCACCGGGCAACCATCGCTGGAGCATCACCAGAGAACCTGACCGACAGCATTGGGCTTCTGGTGATCAGGGGGCTGGGGCGTTGTGCACACATGATGTGTGATGGGTGCTAGTACATGGCCCTTATATTGGCCCCCTATCCCTCATCAAACCTCGAGAACTCACACCCCCTTAAAGAGGATTTGAGATGTTACAGGTTTGCTGCCAATAGCCATTAAAGTGTCTGAAATGTGGGCACTTCTTTCAAATGCTCACAAAATCTTGTACACTTCGAGTTTTTAGCTGAATTTTTTTTTGCATGCCAACAAAAATACAAGGATCACGTGTACCAAGTTCGGCCCAAAATTCCTTTCGAACAAATTTTAAAAAATCCCAAACCGTAAAAAGTTTCGAAAATCATGAAAAATAGAAAACGAGTCGTCTTGCCATGAAACTTCACGTGAAGGCTTAAGGGACCATTGTATGAATTTACAAGCAATAAAAATGGAATTGGCAAGCAGAAATATGAAGATGTGCCTAAACCCACCTACCACCCTATCGATCCACGGCTTGCGTATCCCGTCTCTTTGGCAGGTGCTACGCCCGCCCGTCCGCTCGTTTCGTCGGTTGCCTTAGGCATACGGAGTTCTTTCCTAGTCTAAGATCAAATCAGACCGACGGTTGTGGTAGCAGGATCGGCAGCACGCAGAGGGGGATCGGGTCGATCCCCGGCTTGCGCATCCCGCCCCTCTAGCTGGCTGAGTGCCCGTACGCTCATTTCGTGGGTTGACTTAGGCATACTGAGTTCATTCCCAGTCTAAGCATACTAAGTTCATTCCCAGTCTAAGATCAGACCGGACCACGGTTGTGATAGCGCATACTGGGCTCGAGCATGTGCTGGTGTCGCATTTTTCTTCGTCGGGGCACCATCGTCGGAGTATCGCCGGAGAACCTGACCGGCGGCATTGGGGTTCCGGCGATTGGAGGGGCTGGGGGGGTTTGCGCACATGATGTGCGGTGGGTGCTGGTACTTGGCCCTTATATTGGCCCCCTATCGCTCATCAAACCTCGAGAACTCACACCCCCTTAAAGAGCATTTGAGATTTTACAGGTTTACTGCCAGTAGCCATTAAAATGTCTGAAATGGGGACACTTTTTTCAAATGGTCACAAAATCTTGTACACTTCAATTTTTTAGCTGATGTTTTTCATGCATGCCAACAAAAATAAAAGGATCACGTCTACCAAGTTTGGGGCCAAAAATCTTTCCGAAAAATTTTAAAAAATCCCGAACCACAAAAAGGTTTAAAAATCATGAAAAATATAAAAGGAGTCGTCGTGCCATGAAACTTCACGTGAAGGCTTAAGGGACCATTGTATGAATTTACAAGCCATAAAAATGGCATTGGCATGCAGAAATATGAAGATGTACCTAAACCCACCTACCACCCTATTGATCCACGGCTTGCGCATCCCGTCTCTCTGGCCGGCGTAGTGCCCGCCCGCCCGCCCGCCCATTCGTTTCTTCGCTTGGCTTAGGCATACGGAGTTTATTCCAGTCTAAGACCGAACAGGACCAAGGGTTGTGGCAGTAGGATCGGCAGCACGCAGAGGGGCACCCAGCCGATCCCCGGCCTGTGCATCCCGCCCCTCTGACCGGCTAAGCGCCTGTACGCTCATTTCGTGGGTTGACTTAGGCATACAGAGTTCATTCCCAATCTAAGCATACGGAGTTCATTCCCAGTCTAAGATCAGACTGGACCGAGGGTTGCGACAGCACATGCTAGGCTCGGGCATGGGCTGGTGCCGCATTTTTCTTCCCCAGGGCACCATCGTCGGACCATCGCCGGAGAACCTAACCGGCGGCATTGGGGTTCCGATGATCGGGGGGGCAGTGGGGGTGTGCACACATGATGTGCGATGGGTGCTGGTACTTGGCCCCTATATTGGCCCCCTATCCCTCATCAAACCTCGGGAACTAAGGCCCCCTTAAAGAGCATTTGAGATTTTATAGGTTTGCTGCCAGTAGCCATTAAAGTGTCTGAAATGGGGACACTTTTTTCAAATGGTCACAAAATCTTGTACACTTCGAGTTTTTAGCTGAATTTTTGTGTGCATGCCAAGAAAAATACAAGGATCACGTCTAACAAGTTTGGGGCCAAAACTAATTCTAAAAAAATTTTAAAAAATCCCAAACCGCAAAAAGTTTCAAAAATCGTTAAAAATAGAAAATGAGTCGTCTTGCCATGAAACTTCACGTGAAGGCTTAAGGGATGCAGAAATGGCATTGGCATGCAGAAATATGAAGATGTGCCTAAACCCACCTACCACCCTATCGATCCATGGCTTGCGCATCCCGTCTCTCTAGTCAGCGTAGTGCCTACCCGGCCGCCCGCCCGTCCGCTCGTTTCATTGGTTGGCTTAGGCATACGGAGTTCATTCCAAGTCTAAGATCAGACCGAACCTAGGGTTGCGGTAGCAAAACCGATAACACGTAGAGGGGGACCCGACCGATCCTCGGCTTGCGCATCCCGCCCCTCTGGCAGGCTAAGCGCCCGCACGCTCGTTTCGTGGGTTGACTTAGGCATACGGAGTTCATTCCCAGTCTAAGCATACGAAGTTCATTCTCAGTCTAAGATCGAATCAGACCGAGGGTTACGGCAGCACATGCTGGGCTCGGGTATGTGCTGGTACCACATTTTTCTTCGGCGGGGCACCATCGCCGGAGCATCGTCAGAGAACCTGACCGGCGGCATTGGGGTTCCGGCGATTGGGGGGGCCAGGGGGGTACGCACATGATATGCGATGGGTGTTGGTACTTGGCCCTTATATTGGCCCCCTATCCCTCACAAACCTCGAGAACTCTCACCCCCTTGAAGAGCATTTCAGATTTTATAGGTTTGCTGCTAGTAGCCATTAAAGTGTCTGAAATGGGGACACTTTTTTCAAATGGTCACAAAATCTTGTACACTCCGAGTTTTCTGCTAAATTTTTTTGTGCATGCCAACAAAAATACTGTATTTCACGTCTACCAAATTTGGGGCCAAAACTCCTCCCGAAAAAATTTTAAAAAATCTGGAACCGTAAAAAGTTTCAAAAATCGAGAAAAATAGGAAACGAGTCGTCTGGCCATGAAACTTCACGTAAAGGCTTAAGGGACCATTGTATGAATTTACAAGCCATAAAAATGGAATTGGCATGCAGAAATATGAAGATGTGCCCACACGCTCGTTTCGTGGGTTGACTTAGGCATACGGAGTTCATTCCCAGTCTAAGATCTGATCGAACTGAAGATTGCGATAGCACATGCTGGGCTCGGGCATGTGCTGGTGTCGTATTTTTCTTCGTTAGGACACCATCGTCGGAGCATCTCTGGAGAACCTGACCGACGGCATTGGGGTTCTGACGATCGGGGGGGCCGAGGGGGTGTGTGCACAGGATGTACGGTGGGTGCCGGTACTTGGCCCTTATATTGGCCCCCTATCCCTCATCAAACCTCAAGAACTCACACCCCCTTAAAGAGCATTTGACATTTTACAGGTTTGCTGCTAGTAGCCATTAAAGTGTCTGAAATGGGGACACTTTTTTCAAACGGTCAGAAAGTCTTGTATACTTCGAGTTTTTAGCTGAATTTTTTTGTGCATGCCAAGAAAAATACAAGGATAACGTCTACCAAGTTTGGGGCCAAAATTCCTTCCGAAAAAATTTTAAAAAATCTCGAACCGCAAAAAGTTTTGAAAATCATGAAAAATAGAAAACGAGTCATCTTGCCATGAAACTTCATGTGAAAGCTTAAGGGACCATTGTATGAATTTACAAGCCATAAAAATGGCATTGGCATGGAGAAATATGAAGATGTACCTAAACCCACCTACCACCCTATCGATCCACGGCTTGTGCATCCCGTCTCTCTGGTTGGCGTAGTGCCCACCCGTCCGCCCACCTGCTCATTTCATCGGTTGACTTAGGCATACAGAGTTCATTCCCAGTCTAAGATTGGACCGGACCGAGGGTTGCAGCTGCAGGATTGGCAGCACATTGAGGGGGACCCGATCGATCCCCGGCTTGCGCATCCTGCCTCTCAGGTCGGCTGAGCGCCCACACGCTCATTTCATGGGTTGACTTTGGCATACGGAGTTGATTCCCAGTCTAAGATCGGACCGGACCGAGCATTGCAGCAGCACATGCTGGGCTCGAGCATGTGCTGGTGCCGTATTTTTCTTCGTCGGGCACCATTGCCGGAGCATTGTCGGAGAACCTGACTGGCGGCATTGGGGTTCCGACGATCAGGGGGGCCGGGGGGGGATGTGCGCACATGATGTGCGATGGGTGCTGGTACTTGGCCCTTATATAGGCCCCCTATCCCTCATCAAACCTCGGGAACTACACCCCTTAAAGAGCATTTGAGATTTTACAGGTTTGCTGCCAGTAGCAATTAAAGTGTTTGAAATGGGGACACTTTTTTCAAATGGTCACAGAATCTTGTACACTTCGAGTTTTTAGCTGAATTTTTTTGTGCATGCCAACAAAAATAAAAGGATTGTGTCTACCATGTTTAGGGCCAAAACTCCTTTCGAAAAAATTTTAAAAAATCCAGAACCGCAAAATATTTTGAAAATCATGAAAAAAAAGAAAACGAGTCGTCTTGCCATGAAACTTCACACGAAGGCTTAAGGGACCATTGTATGAATTTACAAGTCATAAAAAAAGGCTTTGGCAGATAGAAATATGAAGATGTGCCTAAACCCACTTACCACCCTATCGATCCATGGCTTGCGCATCCCGTCTCTTCGGTCAGCGTAATGCCTGCCCGCCTATCCGTCCACTTGTTTCGTCTGTTGGATGAGGCATACGAAGTTCATTCCCAGTCTAAGATCAGACCGAACTGAGGGTTGCGGTAGTAGGATCGACAGCACGCAAAGGGGGACCCAGCCGATCCCCGGCTTGCGCATCCCGCCCCTCTGGCCGGCTGAGCGCCCGCACGCTCGTTTCGTGGGTTGACTTAAGCATACGGAGTTCATTCCCAGTCTAAGATCAGACCAGACCGAGGGTTGCGACAGCACATGCTGGGCTCGGGCATGTGCTGGTGCCGCATTTTTCATCGTCGGGGCACCATCATCGGAGCAACGCTGGAGAACCTGATTGACGGCATTGGGGTTCCGATGATCGAGGGGGCCGAGGGGGGTGTGCACACATGATGTGCGATGGGTGCTGGTACTTGGCCCTTATATTGGCCCCCTATCTCTCATCAAACCTCGAGAACTCACACCCGCTTAAAGAGCATTTTAGATTTTATAGGTTTGCAGCCAGTAGCCATTAAAGTGTCTGAAATTGGGACACTTTTTTCAAATTGTCACAAAATCTTGTACACTTCGAGTTTTTAGCTGAATTTTTTTGTGCATGCCAACAAAAATACAAGGATCATGTCTACCAAGTCTGGGGCCAAAATTCCTTCCGAAAAAATTTAAAAAAATCTCAAACCGTAAAAAGTTTTGAAAATCGTGAAAAATAGAAAACGTGTCGTCTTGCCATGAAACTTCACGTGAAGGCTTAAGGGACCATTGTATGAATTTACAAGCCATAAAAATGGCATTGGCATGCAGAAATATGAAGATGTACCTAAACCCACCTACGACCCTATCGATCAACGGCTTGCGCATCCCGTCTCTTTGGCTGGCGTAGTGCCCGCCGGCCCGCCCGCCCGCTCGTTTCGTCGATTGGCTTAGGCATACAGAGTTCATTCCTAGTCTAAGATCAGACCGAATTGAGGGTTGCAGCTACAAGATCAACAGCACGCAGAGGGGGACCCGACTGATCCTCGGCTTGCGCATCCTGCCCCTCTGGCTGGCTAGGCGCCCACACACTCATTTCATGGGTTGACTTAGGCATACGGAGTTCATTCCCAGTCTAAGATCGGACTGGACCGAGGGTTACGGCAGCACATGCTGGGCTCGGGCATGTGCTGGTGCTTCATTTTTCTTCGCCGAGGAACCATCGCCGGAGCATCGCCGTAGAACCTGACCGGTGGCATTGGGGTTCCGACGATCGGGGGGGCCGGGGGGGATGTGCGCACATGATGTGCGATGGGTGCTGGTACTTGGCCCTTATATTGGCCCCCTATCCCTCATCAAACCTCAAGAACTCACACCCCCTTAAAGAGCATTTGAGATTTTACATGTTTACCGGCAGTAGCCATCAAAATGTCTGAAATGGGGACACTTTCTTCAAATGGTCACAAAATCTTGTACACTTTGAGTTTTTAGCTTATTTTTTTTGTGCATGCCAACAAAAATAAAAGGATGACATCTACCAAGTTTGGGGCCAAAAATCCTTTAGAAAAAATTTGAAAAAATCCCAAACCGCAAAAAGTTTCAAAAATCGTGAAAAATAAAAAACGAGTCGTCTTGCCATGAAACTTCATGTGAGGGATTAAGGGACCATTGTATGAATATACAAGCCATAAAAATGGCATTGGCACGTAGAAATATGAAGATGTGCTTGAACCCACCTACCACCCTATCGATCCACGGCTTGCGCATCCCGTCTCTCTGGCCGACGTAGTGCCCGCCTGCCAGCCTGCTCGTTTCGTCGGTTGGCTTAGGCATACAGAGTTCATTCCCAGTCTAAGATCCGACCGGATCGAGGGTTGCAGCAGCAGGATCGGCAGATGCAAATGGGGACCCGACCGATCCCCCGCTTACGCATCCCGCCCCTCTGGCCGGCTGAGCGCCCGCATGCTCATTCCGTGGGTTGACTTAGGCAAACGAAGTTCATTCCCAGTCTAAGCATACAGAGTTCATTCCTAGTCTAAGATCGGACTGGACTGAAGGTTGCGGCAGCACATGCTGGGCTCGGGCATTTGCTGGTGCCGTATTTTTCTTCATCGGGGCACCATCGTCGGAGCATCACCGAAGAACCTGACGGGCGGAATTGGGGTTTCGACGATCGGGGGGGCCAGGGGGGGTGTGCGCACATGATGTGCGATGGGTGCTGGTACTTGGCCCTTATATTGGCCCCCTATCCCTCATCAAACCTCCAGAACTCACACCCCCTTAAAAAGCATTTGAGATTTTACAGGTTTGCTGCCAGTAGCCATTAAAGTGTCTGAAATGGGGACACTTTTTTCAAATGGTCACAAAATCTTGTACACTTCGAGTTTTTAGCTGATTTTTTTTTGTGCATGCCAACAAAAATAAAAGGATCACATCTACCAAGTTTGGGGCCAAAAATCCTTCTGAAAAAATTTTAAAAAATCCCAAACCGCAGAAAGTTTCAAAAATCATGAAAAATAAAAAACGAGTTGTGTTGCCATGAAACTTCACGTGAAGGATTAAGGGACTAGTGTATGAATTTACAAGCCATAAAAATGGCATTGGCACATAGAAATATGAAGATGTGCTTGAACCCACCTGCCACCCTATCGATCCACGGCTTGCGGATCCTGTCTTTCTAGCCGACGTAGTGCCCGTCCACCCGCTCGTTTCGTCGGTTGGCTTAGGCATATGGAGTTCATTCCCAATCTAAGATCCGACCGGATCGAGGGTTGCAGCAACAGGATCGGTAGCACGCAGAGGGGGACCCGACCGATCCCCGGCTTGCGCATCTCGGCCCTCTGGTCGATTGAACGCCCGCACGCTCATTTCGTGGGTTGACTTAGGCATACGGAGTTCATTCCCAGTCTAGGCATCCAGAGTTCATTCCCAGTCTAAGATCGGATCACACCGAGGGTTGCGACAGCACATGCTAGGCTTGGGCATGTGTTGGTGCCGTATTTTTCTTC
This sequence comes from Durio zibethinus, assembly GCF_047325235.1. Classification (NCBI taxonomy): domain Eukaryota; kingdom Viridiplantae; phylum Streptophyta; class Magnoliopsida; order Malvales; family Malvaceae; genus Durio; species Durio zibethinus. The sequence goes on along the minus strand of NC_143162.1, from coordinate 23,046,977 downwards.
GTCGGGGCACCATCACTGGAGCATCGTCGGAGAACCTGACCGGCGGCATTGGGGTTCCGGCGATCGGGGGGGCGGGGGAGTGTGCGCATATGATGTGTGGTGAGTGCTGGTACTTGGCCCTTATATTGGCCCCTATCCCTCATCAAACCTCGAGAACTCACTCCCTCATAAAGAGCATTTGAGATTTTATAGGTTTGCTGGCAATAGCCATTAAAGTGTCTGAAATGGGGACACTTTTACAAGCCATAAAATGGCATTGGCATGCGAAAATATGAAGATGTGCCTAAACCAACCTACTACCCTATCGATCCACGGCTTGTGCATCCCGTCTCTCTGGCCGGCGTAGTGCCCGCTCGTCCGCCCGCTCGTTTCATCGGTTAGCTTAGGCATACGGAGTTCATTCCCAATCTAAGATCGGACCGGATCGAGGGTTGCGGCAGTAGGATCGACAGCACATAGAGGGGGACCCGGCCGATCCCCGGCTTGCGTATCCCGCCCCTCTGAACTGTAATCACTGGCTCACTCGTTTCATGGGTTGACTTAGGCATACGGAGTTCTTTCTCGATCTAAGCATACGGAGTTGATTCCCGATCTAAGATCGGACCGGACTGAAGGTTGCGACAGCACATGCTAGGCTCAGGCATGTGCTGGTGTCGCATTTCTCTTCACCGGGGCAACATCGTCGGAGCATCACTAGAGAACCTGACCGGTGGCATTAGGGTTCCGGTGATCGGGGGGGCCGGGGGGTGTACGCAGATGATGTGGGATGGGTACTGGTACTTGGCCCTTATATTGGCCCCCTATCCCTCATCAAGCCTTAAGAACTCACACCCCCTTAAAGAGCATTTGAGATTTTACAGGTTTGCTTCCAGTAACCATTAAAGTGTCTGAAATGGGGACACTTTTTTCAAATGGTCACAAAATCTTGTACAATTCGAGTTTTTAGCTGAATTTTTTTGTGCATGCCAAAAAAAAATTCAAGGATCACCTCTACGAAGTTTGGGTCCAAAACTCCTTTCGAAAAAATTTTAAAAAATCCCGAACCGTAAAAAGTTTCAAAAATCGTGAAAAATAGAAAACAAGTCCTCTTCCCATGAAACTTCACGTGAAGGCTTAAGGGACCATTGTATGAATTTACAAGCCATAAAAATGGAATTGGCATGTAGAAATATGAAGATGTGCCAAAACCCACCTACCACCCTATCGATGCATGGCTTGCACATCTCGTCTCTCTGGCCGGCGTAGTGCCCGCCCGCCCGCCCGCCTACTCATTTCGTTGGTCGGCTTAGGCATACGGAGTTCATTCCCAATCTAAGATCGGACCAGACCACTGGCATACGGAGTTCATTCCCAGTCTAAGCATACGGAGTTCATTCCCAGTCTAAGATCGGACCAGACCAAGGGTTACGACAGCACATGCTGGGCTCGGGCATGTGTTGGTGCCGTATTTTTCTTCACCGGGGCAACATCGCCAGAGTATCACCGGAGAACCTGACCGACGGTATTGGGGTTCCGATGATCGGGGGGCCGGGGGGTGTGTCCGCACATGATGTGCGATGGGTGCTGGTACTTGGCCCCTATATTGGCCCCCTATCCCTCATCAAACCTCGAGAACTCACACCCCCTTAAAGAGCATTTGAGATTTTACAGGTTTACTGCCAGTAGCCATTAAAGTTTCTGAAATGGAGACACTTTTTTCAAATGGCACAAATCTTGTACACTTTGAGTTTTTAGCTCATTTTTTTTGTGCATGCTAACAAAAATACAAGGATCACATCTACCAAGTTTTGGGCCAGAACTCCTTCCAAAAAAATTTTAAAAAATCCCAAACCGCAAAAAGTTTCAAAATCGTGAAAAATAGAAAACGAGTCGTCTTGCCATGAAACTTCACGTGCAGGCTTAAGGGACCATTGTATGAATTTACAAGCCATAAAAATGGCATTGGCATGCAGAAATATGAAGATGTGCCTAAACCCACCTACCACTCTATCGATCCACGGCTTGCGCATCCCGTCTCTCTGGTCGGTTTAGTGCCCGCCCGCCAACCCACCCGCTCATTTCGTCGATTGGCTTAGGAATAGGGAGTTCATTCCCAGTCTAAGATCAGACCAGACCAAGGGTTGCGGCAGCATGTAGGGGGGGACTCGACCGATCCCCGGCTTGCGCATCCCGCCCTTCTGGCCAGTTGAGCGCCCGCACGCTCGTTTCGTGGGTTGACTTAGGCATACGGAGTTCATTCCCAGTCTAAGATCGGATCAGACCGAGGGTTGCGACAGCACATGCTGGGCTCGGGCATGTGCTAGTGCCACATTTTTCTGCACCGGGGTGCCTTCGCCGGAGCATCGCCGGAGAACCTAACCGATGATTTTTTGGTTCTGGTGATCGGGGGGCCCAGGGGGGGTGTGCGCACATGATGTGTGATGGGTGCTGGTACTTGGCCCTTATATTGGCCCCCTTTCCCTCATCAAACCTTGAGAACTCACACTCGCTTAAAGAGCATTTGAGATTTTACAGGTTTGCTGTCAGTAGCCATTAAAGTGTCTGAAATGGGGACATTTTTTTCAAAATATCACAAAAGTTTGTACACTTCGAGTTTTTAGCTAAATTTTTTTGTGCAGGCCAACAAAAATACAAGGATCATGTCTACCAAGTTTGGGGCCAAAACCCCTTGGAAAAAAATTTTAAAAAATCTGGAACTGTAAAAAGTTTCAAAAATCGTGAAAAATAGAAAATAGGTCATCTTGCCTTGAAACTTGTTGTGAAGGCTTAAGGGACCATTGTATGAATTTACAAGCCATAAAAATGGCATTGGCATGTAGAAATATGAAGATGTGCCTAAACCAACCTACCACCTTATCGATCCACAGCTTATGCATCCCGTCTCTCTGGCCGACGTAGTGGCTGCCCGCCTGCCCGCCCGCTCGTTTCGTCGGTTGGCTGAGGCATACGGAGTTCATTCCCAGTCTAAGATCGGATAGGCCGAGGGGGACCCGGTCGATCCCCGGCTTATGCATCCTGCCCCTCTGGCCAGTTGAACGCCCGCACGTTCGTTTTGTGGGTTGACTTAGGCATACAGAGTTCATTCCCAGTCTAAGCATACAAAGTTCATTCCCAGTCTAAGATCAGACCGGCCGAGGGTTACGACAGTACATGCTAGGCTCGGGCATGTGCTGGGGTCGCATTTTTCTTCGTCGGGGCACCATCGCCGAAGCATCGTTGGAGAACCTAACCGGCAGCATTGGGGTTCCGACGATCGGGGGGGCCGGGGGGGTGTGCGCACATGATGTATGATGGGTGTTGGTACTTGGCCCTTATATTAGCCCCCTATCCCTCATCACACCTCATGAACTAACACCCCCTTAAAGAGCATTTGAGATTTTAAAGGTTTGCTACCAATAGCCATTAAAGTGTCTGAATTTTTAGCTGAATTTTTTTGTGCGTGCTAACAAAAATACAAGGATCACATCTACCAGGTTTGGGGAAAAAACTCCTTCCAAAAAAATTTTAAAAAATCCCGAATCGCAAAAAGTTTTGAAAATCATGAAAAATAGAAAACGAGTCGTCTTGCCATGAAACTTCACGTGAAGGCTTAAAGGACCATTGTATGGCACACAAAAATATGAAGATGTACCTAAACCCACCTACCAGCTTATTGATCCACGGCTTGTGCATCCCGTCTCTCTGGCCGGTGTGGTGCCCACCCATCCCGTTTCATCGGTTGGCTTAGGCATACGGAGTTCATTCCCAGTCTAAGATCGGACCTGACTGAGGGTTGCGGTAGCAGGGTCGGCAGCACACAGAGGGGGACCCGGTCGATCCCCGGCTTGTGCATCCCACCCCTCTGGTCGGCTGAGCGCCCACACGCTCGTTTCGTGAGTTGACTTAGGCATACGGAGTTCATTCCCAATCTACGATCGGACCGGACCGAGGGTTGCGGTAGCACAAGCTGGGCTAGGGCATGTGCTGGTGCCACATTTTTCTTCGCTGGAGCATCGTCGGAGAACCTGACTGACGGCATTGGGGTTCCGGCGATCGAGGGGTTGGGGGGTGTGCGCTCATGATGTGTGATGGGTGCTAGTACTTGGCCCTTATATTGGCCCTTATATTGGCCCCCTATCCCTCATCAAACCTCGAGAATTCACACCCCCTTAAAGAGCATTTGAGATTTTACAGGTTTGCTGCCAGTAGCCATTAAAGTGTCCGGAATGGGGACACTTTTTTCAAATGGTCACAAAATCTTGTACACTTCGAGTTTTTATCTGAATTTTTTTGTGCATGCCAACATAAATACAATGATCATGTCTACCAAGTTTGGGGCCAAAACTCATTCCAAAAAAGTTTAAAAAATCCCGAACCACAAAAAGTTTCGAAAATCATGAAAAATAGAAAACGAGTTGTTTTGCCATGAAACTTCACGTGAAAGCTTAAGGGACAATTATATGAATTTACAATACATAAAAATGGCATTGGCATGCAGAAATATGAAGATGTGCCTAAACCCACCTACCACCCTATCGATCCACGGCTTGCGCATCCCGTCTCTCTGGCTAGCGTAGTGCCTGCCAGCCCACTCGCCCGCTCATTTCATCGGTTGGCTTAGGCATACAGAGTTCATTCCCAGTCTAAGATCGGATCAAACCGAGGGTTGCGGTAGCAGGATCGACAGCACGTAGAGGGGGACCTGGTCAATCCCCGGCTTGCACATACCGCCCCTCTGGCCGGCTGAGCTCCTGCACGTTCGGTTCGTGGGTTGACTTAGGGATACGGAGTTCATTCCCAATCTAAAATCGAACCCGGCTGAGGGTTGCGGCAGCACATGCTGGCCTCGGGCATGTTCTAGTGCCATATTTTTCTTTGCCGGGGCACCATCGTCGGAGCATCGTCGGAGAACTTGACCGGCGACATTGGGGTTCCGGCAATCGGGGGGGCCGAGGGGGTGTGTGCACATGATGTGCGATGGGTGCTGGTACTTGGCCCTTATATTGGCCACCTATCCCTCATCAAACCTCAAGAAGTCATACCCCCTTAAAGAGCATTTGAGATTTTACAAGTTTGCTGCCAGTAGCCATTAAAGTGTATGGAATGGGGACACTTTTTTCAAATGGTCACAAAATCTTGTACACTTCGAGTTTTTAGCTGAATTTTTTTGTGCATACCAACAAAAATACAAGGATCACGTCTACCAAGTTTGGGGCCAAGCCTCATTCCGAAAAAATTTTAAAATATCCTAAACTATAAAAAGTTTTAAAAATCATGAAAAATAGAAAACGAGTCGTCTTGCCATGAAACTTCACATGAAGGCTTAAGGGACCATTGTATGAATTTACAAGCCATAAAAATGGCATTGGCACGTAGAAATATGAAGATGTACCTAAACCCACCTACCACCCTATCAATCCACGGCTTGCGCATCCCGTCTCTCTGGTCGACGTAGTGCCCGCCCGCCCGCTCGCCCGCTCGTTTCGTCGGTTGGCTTAGGCATACGGAGTTCTTTACCAGTATAAGATCGGATTGGACCGAGGGTTATGGCAGCAGGATCGATAGCACGTAAAAGGGGACCCGGTCGATCCCCAGCTTACGTATACTGCCCCTCTAGCCGACTGAGCGCCCGCACGCTCGTTTCATGTGTTGACTTAAGCACACAGAGATCGTTCCCAGTCTAAGCATACGGAGTTCTTTCCCAGTCTAAGATCGGATCAGACCGAGGGTTGCGACAGCACATGCTGGGCTCGGGCATGTGCTGCTGGTGCCGTATTTTTCTTCGCTGGGGCACCATCGCCGGAGAACCTGACCGGCGGCATTGGGGTTCCGGCGATCGGGGGGGCCGGGGGGTGTGCGCACATGATGTTCGATGGGTGCTGGTACTTAGCCCTTATATTGGCCCCCTATCGCTCATCAAAATTCAAGAACTTACACCCCCTTAAAGAGCATTTGAGATTTTACAGGTTTGCTGCCAGTGGCTATTAAAGTGTCTGAAATGGAGACACTTTTTTCAAATGGTCACAAAATCTTGTACACTTCGAGTTTTTAGCTAAATTTTTTGTGCAAGCCAACAAAAATAAGAGGATCATGTCTACCAAGTTTGGGGCCAAAACTCCTTCCAAAAAAATTTTAAAAAATCCCGAACCGCAAAAAGTTTCCAAAATCGTGAAAAATAGAAAACGAGTCGTCTTGGCATGAAACTTCACATGAAGGCTTAAGGGACCACTGTATGAATTTACAAGCCATAAAAATGGCATTGGCACATAAAAATATAAAGATGGCCAAAACCCACCTACCGCCCTATCGATCCACGGCTTGCGCATCCCGTCTCCCTGGCCGGCCTAGTGCCCGCCCGCCCGCCCGCCTGCTCGTTTCGTCGGTTGGCTTAGGCATACGGAGTTCATTCCCAGTCTAAGATCGAATCGGTCTGAGGGTTGCAATAGTAGGATAGACAGCACGCAAAAGGGGACCCGGTCGATCCCGCCCCTCTGGCCGGTTGAGCGCCTGTACGGTCATTTCGTGAGTTGACTTAGGCATACGGAGTTCATTCCCAGTCTAAGCATACAGAGTTCATTCCCAGTCTAAGATGGGACTGGACCGAGGGTTACGGCAGCACATGCTGGGCTCGGGCATGTGCTGGTGCCATTTTTCATCTCCGGGAAGCCATCGTCGGAGCATCACCGAAGAACCTGACCGACGGCATTGGGGTTTTGACGATCGGGGCGGCCGGGGGGGTTTTGCGCACATGATGTACGATGGGTGCTGGAACTTGGCCCTTATATTGGACCCCTATCTCTCATCAAACCTTGAGAACTCACACCCCCTTAAAGAGCATTTGAGATTTTACAGGTTCGCTGCCAGTAGCCATTAAAGTGTCGAAAATGGGGACACTTTTTTCAAATGGTCACAAAATCTTGTACACTTCGAGTTTTTAGCTGAATTTTTTTGTGCATGCCAAAAAAAATAAAATGATCACGTCTACCAAGTTTGGGGCCAAAACTCCTTCCGAAAAAATTTTAAAAAATCTCAAACCGGAAAAAGTTTCAAAAATTGTGAAAAATAGAAAACGAGTCGTCTTGCCATGAAACTTCACGTGAAGGCTTAAGGGACCATTGTATGAATTTACAAGCCATAAAAAAGGTATTGGCATGCAGAAATATGAAGATGTGCCTAAACCCACCTACCACCCTATCGATCCACGGCTTGCGCATCCCGTCTCTCTGGCCGGCGTAGTGCCTGCCTGTCGCTCGTTTCGTCGGTCGGTTTAGGCATATGGAGTTCATTCCTAGTCTAAGATTGGATCGGACCGAGGGTTACGGCAGCAGGATCAGCAGCACGCAGAGGGGGACCTGACCGATCCCCGGCTTGTGCATCCCGCCGCTCTGGCCGGCTGAGCGCCCGCACGCTCGTTTCGTGGGTTGACTTAGGCATACAGAGTTCATTCCCAGTCTAAGAATACAGAGTTCATTCCCAGTCTAAGATCGGATCGGACCGAGGGTTACGGCAGCACATGCTGGGCTCGAGAATGTGCTGGTGCCACATTTTTCTTCATCGGGGCACCATCGTTGGAGCATCACCGGAGAACCTGACCGACGGCATTGGATTTTTGGCGATCGGGGGGGCCGGGGGGGTGTGCGCACATGATGTGCGATGGGTGCTGGTACTTGGCCCTTATATTGGCTTCCTGTCCCTCATCAAACCTTGAGAACTCACACCCCCTTAAAGAGCATTTGAGATTTTACAGGTTTGCTGCCAGTAGCCATTAAAGTTTCTAAAATGGGGACACTTTTTTCAAATGGTCACAAAATATTGTACACTTCGAGTTTTTAGCTGAATTTTTTTGCATGCCAACTAAAATAAAAGGATCACGTCTTCCAAGTTTGGGGCCAAAACTCCTTCCGAAAAAATTTTAAAAAATCCTGAATCGCAAAAAGTTTTAAAAATCGTGAAAAACATAAAATGAGTCGTCTTGCCATGAAACTTGACGTGAAGGCTTAAGGGACCATTCTATGAATTTACAAGCCATAAAAATGGCATTGGCACATAGAAATATGAAGATGTGCCTAAACCCACCAACCACCCTATCAATCCACGCCTGCTCATTTCGTCGATTGGCTTAGGCATACGAAGTTCATTCCAGTCTAAGATCGGACCAGATCGAGGGCTGCGATAGAAGGATCGGCACACGCAGAAGGGGAATCAGCTGATCCCCGACTTGCGCGTCCCGCCCCTCGGCCGGCTGAGCGTCCGCACGCTCGTTTCGTAGGTTGACTTAGGCATACGGAGTTTATTCCCAGTCTAAGCATACAGAGTTCATTCCCAGTCTAAGATCGGACCAGACCGAGGGTTGCACCCGCACGCTCAATTTGTGGGTTGACTTAGGCATATCGATCCACGGTTTGCCCATCCCGTCTCTCCTGCCGGCGTGCCCGCCCCCTCGTTTCGTCAGTTGGCTTAGGCATACAGAGTTCATTCCTAGTCTAAAATCAGACCAGACCGAGGGTTACAGTAGCAGGATCGGTAGCACGCAGAGGGGGAATCGATTGATCCTTAGCTTGCGCGTCCCGCCCCTCTGGCCGGCTAGCGCCCGCACGCTCGTTTCGTGGGTTGACTTACGGATACGGAGTTCATTCCCAGTCTAAGCATACGGAGTTCATTCCCAGTCTAAGATCGGATAGGACCAAGGGTTGCGGCAGCACATACTGGGCTCGGGCATGTGCTGGTGCCGTATTTTTCTTCGTCGGGGCACCATCGTCGGAGCATCGTCGGAGAACCTGACCGGGGGCATTGGGGTTCCGACGATCGGGGGGCCGGGGGGTATGCGCACATGATGTGCGATGGGTGCTGGTACTTGGCAATTATATTGGCCCCCTATCCCTCATCAAACGTCGAGAACTGACACCTCGTTAAAGAGCATTTGAGATTTTACAGGTTTGCTGCCAATAGCCATTAAAGTGTCTGAAATGGGGACACTTTTTTCAAATTGTCACAAAATCTTGTACACTTTGACTTTTTAGCTGCATTTTTTTGTGGATGCCAACAAAAATACAAGGATCACGTCTATCAAGTTTGATTCAAAAACTCCTTTCAAAAAAATTTTAAAAAATCTCGAACCGTAAAAAGTTTTGAAAATCATGAAAAATAGAAAACGAGTCATCTTGCCATGAAACTTCACATAAAGGCTTAAGGGACCATTGTATGAATCTACAAGCCATAAAAATGGCATTGGCGCACAGAAATATGAGGATGTACCTAAACCCACCTACCACCCCATCGATCCATGACTTGCGCATCCCGTCTTTCTGGCCGGAGTAGTGCCCACCCGCTCGCCCGCTCGTTTCGTCGGTTGGCTTAGGCATACGGAGTTCATTCCCAGTCTAAGATCAGACCGGACGGAGGGTTATGGCAGCAGGATCGGCACCACGTAGAGGGGGACCCGATCGATCCCCGGCTTGCGCATCCCGCCCTTCTGGCCGGCTGAGCGCCCGCACGTTCGTTTCGTGGGTTGACTTAGGCATACGGAGTTCATTCCTTATGTAATCATACGAAGTTCATTCCCAGTCCAAGATCGGACTGGACCAGGGGTTGCGATAGCACATGCTGGGCTAGAGCATGTGCTGGTGCCGCATTTTCCTTCACCAGGGCACCATCGTCGGAGCATCGTCGGAGAACTTGACCGACGGCATTGGGGTTCCGATAATCAGGGGGGCCGGGGGGTGTGCGCACATGATGTGCGATGGGTGCTGGTACTTGGCCCTTATATTGGCCCCCTATCCCTCATCAAACCTCGAGAACTCACACCCCCTTAAAGAGCATTTGAGATTTGACAGGTTTGCTGCCAGTAGCCATTAAAGTGTCTGAAATGGGGACACTTTTTTCAAGTGGTCACAAAATCTTGTACACTTCGAGTTTTTAGCTGAATTTTTTTGTGCATGCCAAAAAAAATACAAGGATCACCTCTACCAGGTTTGGGGCCAAAAGTCCTTCCAAAAAAATTTCAAAAAATTTTGAACCGCAAAAAGTTTCAAAAATCATGAAAAATAGAAAATGAGTCGTCTTACCATGAAACTTCACGTGAAGGCTTAAGGGACCATTGTATGAATTTACAAGAAATAAAAGTGGCATTGGCACACAGAAATATGAAGATATGCCTAAACCCACCTACCACCCTATCAATCCACGGCTTGCACATCCCGTCTCTCTGGCCGGCGTAGTGCCCGCTCGCCCGCCCGCTCTTACCGTCGGTCGGCTTAGGCATACGGAGTTCATTCCCAGCCTAAGATCAAATCAGACCGAGGGTTGCGGCAGTAGGATCGGCAGCACGCAGAGGGGGACCCGGCCGATCCCCGGCTTGTGCATCCCGCCCCTCTGGCCAGCTGAGCGCCCGCACGCTCGTTTTATGGGTTGACTTAGGCATACAGAGTTCATTCCCAGTCTAAGCATATGGAGTTCATTCCCAGTCTAAGATCGGATCAGACCGAGGGTTATGGCAGCACATGCTGGGCTTGAGAATGTGCTGGTGCCACATTTTTCTTCATCGGGGCACCATCGTCGGAGCATCACTGGAGAACCTGACCGACGGCATTGGGGTTCCGGCGACCGGGGGGGCCGGGGGGTGTGCGCACATGATGTGCGTTGGGTGCTGGTACTTGGCCCTTATATTGGCTTCCTGTCCCTCATCAAACCTTGAGAACTCACTCCCCCTTAAAGAGCATTTGAGATTTTACAGGTTTGCTGCCAGTAGGCATTAAAGTGTGTGAAGTGGAGACACTTTTTTCAAATAGTCACAAAATCTTGTACACTTCGACTTTTTAACTGAATTTTTTTGTGCATGCCAAAAAAAATACAAGGATGACTTCTATCAAGTTTGGGGGTAAAAATCATTCTGAAAAAATTTTAAAAAATCCTAAACCGTAAAAAGTTTCAAAAATCGTGAAAAATAGAAAACGTGTCGTCTTGCCATGAAACTTCACGTGAAGGCTTAAGGGACCATTGTATGAATTTACAAGCCATAAAAATGGCATTGGCACATAGAAATATGAAGATCTACATAAACCCACCTACCACCCTATCGACCCACAGCTTGCGCATCCCGTCTCTGTGGCCGGCGTAGTGCCCGCCTGTCCGCCCGCTCGTTTCATCGGTTGGCTTAGGCATATGGAGTTCATGCCTAGTCTAAGATCAGACCAGACTGAGGGTTACAGCAGCAGGATCGATAGTACACTGAGGGGGACCCGGTTGATCCCCGACTTGCGCATCCCGCCCCTCTGGCCGACTGAGCGCCCACTCGCTCGTTTCGTTGGTTGACTTAGGCATACGGAGTTCATTCCCAGTCTAAGCATGCGGAGTTCATTCCCAGTCTAAGGTTGGACTGGACCGAGGGTTACGACAGCACATGCTGGGCTCGGGCATGTGCTGGTGCCGCATTTTTCCTCGTCGGGGCACCATCGCCAGAGCATCGTCGGAGAGCCGGCACTAGCGGCATTAGGGTTCCAACAATCAGGGGGGCCGGGCGGGTGTGCGCACATGATGTGCGATGGTTGCTGGTACTTGGCTCTTATATTGGCCCCCTATCCCTCATCAAACCTTGAGAACTCACACCCCTTTAAAGAGCATTTCAGATTTTACAGGTTTGTTACCAGTAGCCATTAAAGTGTCTGAAATGGGGACACTTTTTTCAAATGGTCACAAAATCTTGCACACTTTCGAGTTTTTCGCTAAATTTTTTTGTGCATGCCAACAAAAATACAAGGATCATGTCTACCAAGTTTGGGTCCAAAACTCCATCTGAAAAAATTTTAAAAAATCCTGAACCGTAAAAAGTTTCAAAAATTATGAAAAATAGAAAACGAGTCGTCTTGCCATGAAACTTCACGTGATGGCTTAAGGGACCATTGTATGAATTTACAAGCCAGAAAAATGGCATTGGCATGTAGAAATATGAAAAGGTGCCTAAACCCACCTACCACCGTATCGATCCACGGCTTGCGCATCTCGTCTCTCTGGCCCGCATAGTGCCCGTCCGCCCCCCCTCCCGCTCGTTTCGTTGGTTGGCTTAGGCATATGTAGTTCATTCCCAGTCTAAGATCAGACCGGACCGAGGGTTGCGGTAGCAGGATTGGCAGCACGTAGAGGGGGACCCGACCGATCCCCGGCTTACACATCCCGCCCCTCTGGCCGGTTAAGCGCCCGCACACTCATTTTATGGGTTGACTTAGGCATACAGAGTTCATTCCCAGTCTAAGCATACGAAGTTCATTCCCAGTATAAGGTCAGATCAGACCGAGGGTTACGGCAGCACATGCTAGGCTTGGGCATGTGTTGGTGCTGCATTTTTCTTCGCCAGGCCACCATCGCCGGAGATTGGGGTTCCGACGATTGGGGGGGCCGGGGGGTTCTGCGCACATGACTTAGGCATATAGAGTTCATTCCCAGTCTAAGATCGAACCGGACTGAGGGTTGCGACAGTACATGCTGGGCTTGGGCATGTGCTGGTGCCGTATTTTTCTTCACCGGGGCACCATCGCCGGAGAACCTAACCGACGGTAGTGGGGTTCCGACGATCGGGGGGTCGGGGGGGTGAGCGCACATGATGTGCGATGGGTGCTAGTACTTGCCCTTATATTGGCCCCCTATCCCTCATCAAACCTCGAGAACTCACACCCCCTTAAAGAGCATTTGAGATTTTACAGGTTTGCTGCTAGTAGCCATTAAAGTGTCTGAAATGGGGACACTTTTTTCAAATGGTCACAAAATCTTGTACACTTTGAGTTTTTAGCAGAATTTTTTTATGAATGCCAACAAAAATACATGGATCACGTCTACCAAGTTTGGGGCTAAAACTCCTTCCGAAAAAATTTTAAAAAATGTTGAACCACAAAAAGTTTTGAAAATCATGAAAAATAGAAAACGAGTCGTCTTGCCATGAAACTTCATGTGAAGGCTTAAGGGACCATTGTATGAATTTACAAGCCATAAAATTGGCACGTAGAAATAAGAAGATGTGCCTAAACGCACCTACCACCCTATCAATCCACGGCTTGCGCATCCCGTCTCTCTGGCCGTTGTAATGCTCGCCAGCCTACCCGCCCGCTTGTTTTGTCGGTTGGCTTAGGCATATAGAGTTCATTCCCAGTCTAAGATCAGATCAGACCGAGGGTTGCAGCAGCAGGATCGGTAGCACGCAGAGGGGGACCTGGTCGATCCCCGAGATGTACGCTCGTTTCGTCGGTTGACTTAGGCATACGGAGTTCATTCCCAGTCTAAGATCGGACCGGTCCGAGGGTTGCGACAGCACATGCTGGGCTCGGACATGTGCTGGTGCCGCATTTTTCTTCACTGGGGCACCATCGTCGGAGCATCGCCGGACAACCTGACTGGCGGCATTGGGGTTCTGGCGATCGGGGGGGCGGGGGGTGTGCGCAGATGATGTTCGATGGGTGCTGGTACTTGGCACTAGCCATTAAAGTGTCTAAAATGGGGACACTTTTTTCAAATGGTCACAAAATCTTGTACACATCGAGTTTTTAGCTGAATTGTTTTTTGCATGCTAACAAAAATACAAGGATCACGTCTACAAAGTTTGGGGCCAGAACTCTTTCCGAAAAAATTTTAAAAAATTTTGAACCGTAAAACATTTCAAAAATCATGAAAAATAGAAAACGAGTCGTCTTGCCATGAAACTTCACGTGAAGGCTTAAGGGACCACTGTATGAATTTACAAGCCATAAAAATGTCATTGGCACATAGAAATATGAAGATATGCCTAAGCCCACCTACCACCCTATTGATCCACGGCTTGCGCATCCACTCTCTCTGGCCAGCGTAGTGCCCACCCACCTGCCCGCTCATTTTGTCGGTTGGCTTAGGCATACAGAGTTCATTCCTAGTCCAAGATCAGATTAGACTGAGGGCTACGGCAGCAGGATCGGTAGCGCGCAGAGAGGGACCCAGCTGATCCCCAGCTTGCACATCCCACCCCTCTGTCCGACTGAGCGCCCGCAGGCTTGTTTTGTGGGTTGACTTAGGCATACGGAGTTCATTCCCAGTCTAAGATCAGACTGGACTGAGGGTTGCGGCAGCATACGCTGGGCTCAGGCAAGTGCTGGTGCCGTAATTTTCTTCATCAGGGCACCATCGCCGGGGAACCTGACCGACGACATTGAGGTTCCAACGATCGGGGGGGCCGGGGGGTGTGCGCACATGATGTGTGATGGGTGCTGGTACTTGGCCCTTATATTAGCCCCCTATCCCTCATCAAACCTCAAGAACTCACACCACCTTAGAGAGCATTTGAGATTTTAAAGGTTTGCTGCCAGTAGCCATTAAAGTGTCTAAAATGGGGACACTGTTTTCAAATGGTCACAAAATCTTGTACACTTCGAGTTTTTTGCTGAATTTCTTTGTGCATGCCAACAAAAATACAAGGATCATGTCTACCAAGTTTGGCACAAAAACTCCTTCCGAAAAAATTTTAAAAAATCCTGAATCGCAAAAGGTTTCGAAAATTGTGAAAAATAGAAAATGAGTCGTCTTGCCATGAAACTTCACGTGAAGGCTTAAGGGACCATTGTATGAATATTCAAGCCATAAAAATGGCATTGGCACGAAGAAATATGAAGATGTGCCTAAACCCACCTACCACCCTAAGGATCCACGGCTTGCGCATCCCGTCTCTCTGGCCGATGTAGTGCCCGCCCGCTCGTTTGGTGGTTGGCTTAGGCATACGGAGTTCATTCCGAGTCTAAGATCAGACCAGACCGAGGGTTATGGCAGCAAGATCGGTAGCACGCAGAGGGGGACTCGGCCGATCCCCGGCTTGCGCAACCCACACCTTTGGCCGGCTGAGCGCCCGCAAGCTCGTTTCATGGGTTGACTTAAGCATACGGAGTTCATTCCCAGTCTAAGCATACGGAGTTCATTCTCAGTCTAAGCATACAGAGTTCATTCCCAGTCTAAGATTGGACCAGACCAAGGGTTACGACAGCAAATGCTGGGCTCGGGCATGTGTTGGTGCCGTATTTTTCTTCGCCGGGGCAACATCGCCAGAGTATCGCCGGAGAACCTGACCGACGGCATTGGGGTTCCGACGATCGGGGGGCCGGGGGGTGTGTCCGCACATGATGTGCGATGGGTGCTGGTACTTGGCCCCTATATTGGCCCTCTATCCCTCATCAAACCTCGAGAACTCACACCCCCTTAAAGAGCATTTGAGATTTTACAGGTTTACTGCCAGTAGCCATTAAAGTTTCTGAAATGGAGACACTTTTTTCAAATGGTCACAAATCTTGTACACTTCGAGTTTTTAGCTCATTTTTTTTGTGCATTCTAACAAAAATACAAGGATCACGTCTACCAAGTTTTGGGCCAGAACTCCTTCCAAAAAAATTTTAAAAAATCCCAAACCGCAAAAAGTTTTGAAAATCGTGAAAAATAGAAAATGAGTCGTCTTGCTATGAAACTTCACGTGAAGGCTTAAGGGACCATTGTATGAATTTACAAGCCATAAAAATGGCATTGGCATGCAGAAAAATGAAGATGTGCCTAAACCCACCTACCACCCTATCAATCCACGGCTTGCGCATCCCGTCTCTCTGGTCGGCGTAGTGCCCGCCCGCCAACCCACCCGCTCATTTCGTCGATTGGCTTAGGCATAGGGAGTTCATTCCCAGTCTAAGATCAGACCAGACCAAGGGTTGCGGCAGCATGCAGGAGGGACACGACCAATCCCCGGCTTGCGCATCCCGCCCTTCTGGCCAGCTGAGCGCCCGCACGCTCGTTTCGTGGGTTGACTTAGGCATACGGAGTTCATTCCCAGTCTAAGATCGGATCAGACCGAGGGTTGCGACAGCACATGCTGGGCTCGGGCATGTGCTGGTGCCACATTTTTCTTCGCTGGGGTGCCATCGTCGGAGCATCGTCGGAGAACCTAACCGACAGTTTTTGGGTTTCGATGATCGGGGGGCCCGAGGGGGTGTGCGCACATGATGTGTGATGGGTGCTGGTACTTGGCCCTTATATTGGCCCCCTTTCCCTCATCAAACCTTGAGAACTCACACTCGCTTAAAGAGCATTTGAGATTTTACAGGTTTGCTGTCAGTAGCCATTAAAGTGTCTGAAATGGGGACACTTTTTTCAAAATATCATAAAAGGTTGTACACTTCGAGTTTTTAGCTGAATTTTTTGTGCAGGCCAACAAAAATACAAGGATCATGTCTACCAAGTTTGGGGCAAAAACCCCTTGCAAAAAAATTTTAAAAAATCTGGAACTGTAAAAAGTTTCAAAAATCGTGAAAAATAGAAAACGGGTCATCTTGCCGTGAAACTTCATGTGAAGGCTTAAGGGACCATTGTATGAATTTACAAGCCATAAAAATGGCATTGGCATGCAGAAATATGAAGATATGCCTAAACCAACCTACCACCTTATCGATCCATAGCTTACGCATCCCGTCACTCTGGCCGGCGTAGTGCCTGCCCGCCCGCCCGCCCGCCCGCCCGCTCGTTTCGTCGATTGGCTGAGGCATACGGAGTTCATTCCCAGTCTAAGATCGGATAGGCTGAGGGGGACCCGATCGATCCTCGGTTTGTGCATCCCGCCCCTCTGGCCAGTTGAACACCCGCACGCTCGTTTCGTGGGTTGACTTAGGTATACAGAGTTCATTCCCAGTCTAAGCATACAAAGTTCATTCCCAGTCTAAGATCAGATCGGCCGAGCGTTACGGCAGCACATGCTGGGCTCAAGCATGTGCTGGTGCCGTATTTTTCTTCGTCGGGGCACCATCGCCGAAGCATCGCTGGAGAACCTAACCGGCAGCATTGGGGTTCCGACGATCGGGGGGGCCGGGGGGGTGTGCGCACATGATGTATGATGGGTGTTGGTACTTGGCCCTTATATTAGCCCCCTATCCCTCATCACACCTCGAGAACTAACACCCCCTTAAAGTGCATTTGAGATTTTACAGGTTTGCTACCAGTAGCCATTAAAGTGTCTGAATTTTTAGCTGAATTTTTTTGTGCGTGCTAACAAAAATACAAGGATCACATCTACCAGGTTTGGGGAAAAAACTTCTTCCAAAAAAATTTTAAAAAATCCCAAACCGTAAAAAGTTTTGAAAATCGTGAAAAATAGAAAACGAGTCGTCTTGCCAAGAAACTTCACGTGAAGGCTTAAAGGACCATTGTATGGCACACGAAAATATGAAGATGTACCTAAACCCACCTATCAACTTATCGATCCACGACTTGTGCATCCCGTCTCTCTGGCCGGTGTAGTACCCGCCCATCCCGTTTCATCGGTTGGCTTAGGCATACGAAGTTCATTCCCAGTCTAAGATCGAACCTGACCGAGGGTTGCGGTAGCAGGGTCGGCAGCACACAGAGGGGGACCCGACCGATCCCCGGCTTGTGCATCCCACCCCTCTGGTCGGCTGAGCGCCCGTACGCTCATTTCGTGAGTTGACTTAGGCATACGGAGTTCATTCTCAATCTACGATCGGATCGGACCGAGGGTTGCGGTAGCACATGCTGGGCTAGGGCATGTGCTGGTGCCGCATTTTTCTTCGCTGGAGCATCGTCGGAGAACCTGACCGACGGCATTGGGGTTCCGGCGATCGAGGGGCTGGGGGGGTGTGCGCTCATGATGTGCGATGGGTGCTGGTACTTGGCCCTTATATTGGCCCCCTATCCCTCATCAAACCTCGAGAACTCACACCCCCTTAAAGAGCATTTGAGATTTTACAGGTTTGTTGCCAGTAGCCACTAAAGTGTCTAACATGGGGACACTTTTTTCATATGGTCACAAAATCTTGTGCACTTCAAGTTTTTAGCTGAATTTTTTTTTGCATGCCAAAAAAAATACAAGAATCATGTCTACCAAGTTTGGGGCCAAAACTCCTTCCAAAAAATTTTTAAAAAATCCCGAACCTCAAAAATTTTCAAAAATCGTGAAAAATAGCAAACGAGTCGTCTTGCCATGAAACTTCACATGAAGGCTTAAGGGACCATTGTATGAATTTACAAGAGATAAAAATGGCATTGGCACATAGAAATATGAAGATGTGCCTAAACCCACCTACCACCATATCGATCCACGGCTTGCGCATCCCGTCTCTTTGGCCGGCGTAGATCCCGCCCGCCCGCCCGCCCCCTCGTTTTGTCGGTTGGCTTAGGCATACGAAGTTCATTCCCAATCTAAGATAAGACCGAGCAAGGGTTGCGGCAACAGGATCGACAGCACGCGGAGGGGGACCTGGCTGATCCTCGGCTTGCACATCCCACCGTTCTGGCTGGCTAAGTGCCCGCACGCTCGTTTCGTGGGTTAACTTAGGCATACGGAGTTCATTCCCAGTCTAAGCATACAGAGTTCATTACCAATCTAAGACCGGACTGGACCAAGGGTAGCGGTAGCACATGATGGGCTCGGGCATGCGCTGGTGTCGCATTTTTCTTCATCGGGGCACCATCATCGGAGCATCACCGGAGAACCTGACCGGCGGCATTGGGGTTCCGACGATCGGGGGGGTCGGAGGGGGGTGTGCGCACATGATGTGCATGGGTGCGGGTACTTGGCCCTAATATTGGCCCCCAATCCCTCATAAAACCTTGAGAACTCACACCCCCTTAAAGAGCATTTGAGATTTTACAGGTTTGCTGTCAGTAGCCATTAAACTGTCTGGAATGGGGAGACTTTTTTCAAATGGTCACAAAATCTTGTACACTTCGAGTTTTTAGCTGAATTTTTTTATGCGTGCCAACAAAAATACATGGATCATGTCTACCAAGTTTGGGGCCAAAACGCCTTCCAAAAAAATTTAAAAAATCCCGAACCGTAAAAAGTTTTGCAAATCATGAAAAATAAAAAACGAGTCGTCTTGCCATGAAACTTCACGTGAAGGCTTAAGGGACCATTGTAGGAATTTACAAGCCATAAAAATGGCATTGGCATGCAGAAATAAGAAGATGTGCCTAAACCCACCTACCACCCTATCGATCCACGGCTTGCACATCCCGTCTCTCTGGCCGGCGTAGTGCCTGCCCGTCTGCTCACCCACTCATTTTATCGATTGGCTTAGGCATACGGAGTTCATTCCTAGTCTAAGATTAGACCGGATCAAGGGTTACGGCAACAGGATCGGCAGCACGTAGAGGGGGACCCGGCCGATCCCCCGGATGCACACTCGTTTCGTGGGTTGACTTAGGCATACAGAGTTCATTTCCAGTCCAAGCATACGGAGTTCATTCCCAGTCTAAGCATACGGAGTTCATTCCCAGTCTAAGATCGGATCGAACCGAGGGTTGCGGCAACACATGTTGGGCTCGATCATGTGCTGGTGCCGCATTTTTCTTCGTCGGGGCACCTTCGTCGAAGCATCGTCAGAGAACCTGACCGGCGGCATTGGGGTTTCGACGATCAGGGGGGCTGGGGGGGTGTGCGCACATGATATGCGATGGGTGCTGGTACTCCGCCCTTATATTGGCCCCCTATCCCACATCAAAACCCGAGAACTCACACCCCCTTAAAGAGCATTTGAGTTTTTACAGGTTTGCTGCCAGTAGCAATTAAAGTGTCTGAATTGGGAACACTTTTTTCAAATGGTCACAAAATCTTGTACACTTCGAGTTTTTAGCTGAATGTTTTTGTGCATGCCAACAAAAATGCAAGGATCACGTCTACCAAGTTTGGGGCCAAAAATCCTTCCGAAAAATTTTAAAAAATCCCAAACCGTAAAATGTTTTGAAAATCTTGAAAAATAGAAAACGAGTTGTCTTGCCATGAAACTTCACGTGAAGGCTTAAGGGACCATTGTATGAATTTACAAGCCATAAAAATGGCATTGGCACGCAAAAATATGAAGATGTGCCTAAACTCACCTACCACCCTGTCGATCCACGACTTGCGCATCCCGTCTCTCTAGCCGGCGTAGTGCCCGCCCGCCCGTTCGTTTCATCGATTGGCTTAGGCATACGGAGTTCATTCCCAGTCTAAGATCAGACCGGACTGAGTGATGCGACAGCAGGATCGGCAACACGCAGAGGGGGACCCTGCCGATCCCCGACTTTCGCATCCCACCCCTCTGGCCGGCTGAGCGCACGCACGCTCGTTTCATGCGTTGACTTAGGCATACGGAGTTCATTCCCAGTCTAAGCATACTTAGTTCATTGCCAGTCTAAGATTGGACCATACCGAGGGTTGCGGCAGCACATGCTGGGCTCGGGCATGTGCTGGTGCCACATTTTTCTTCGTCGGGGCACCATCATCGGAGAACTTGACCGACAGCATTGGGGTTATGGCGATCGGGGGGCCGGGGGGGTGTGCACACATGATGTGTGATGGGTGCTGGTACTTGGCCCTTATATTGGCCCCCTATCCCTCATCAAACCTTGAGAACTCACACCCCCTTCAAGAGCATTTGAGATTTTACAGGTTTGCTGCTAGTAGCCATTAAAGTGTCTAAAATAGGGACACTTTTTTCAAAAGGTCACAAAATCTTGTACACTTCGAGTTTTTAGCTGATTTTTTTTCTGCATGCCAACAAAAATACAAGGATCACATCTACCAAGTTTGGGGCCAAAAAACCTTTCGAAAAAATTTAAAAAAATCTTGAACCGTAAAAAGTTTCAAAAATCATGAAAAATAGAAAACGAGTTGTCTTGCCATGAAACTTCACGTGAAGGCTTAAGGGACCATTGTATAAATTTACAAGCCAGAAAAATGGCATTGGCATGCAGAAATATGAAGATGTGCCTAAACCCACCTACCATCCTATCGATCCACGGCTTGTACATCCCGTCTCTCTGGCCGACGTAGTGCCCACCCGCCCGCTCGTTTCGTCGGATAGCTTAGGCATACGGAGTTCATTCCCAGTCTAAGATCGGACTGGATCGAGGGTTACGGCAGCACATGCTAGGCTCGAGCATGTGCTGGTGCTGCATTTTTCTTCGTCGGGGCACCATTGTCGGAGCATCGCCAGAGAACCTAACCGGCGACGTTGGGGTTCCGACGATCGGGGGGGCCGGGGGGGTGTGCGCACATGATATGCGATGGGTGCTGGTACTTGGCCCTTATATTGGCCCCCTATCCCTCATCAAACCTCGAGAACTCACACCCCCTTAAAGAGCATTTGAGATTTTACAGGTTTGCTGCCAGTAGCCATTAAAGTGTCTAAAATGGGGACACTTTTTTCAAATGGTCAGAAAATCTTGTACACTTTGAGTTTTTAGCTGATTTTTTTTGTGCATGCCAAAAAAAATACGAGTCTCACGTGTACCAAGCTTGGAGCCAAAAATCCTTCTAAAAAAATTTAAAAAAATCTCGAACCGCAAAAAGTTTCAAAAATCGTGAAAAATAGAAAACGAGTCGTCTTGCCATAAAACTTCACGTGAAGGCTTAAGGAACCATTGTATGAATTTACAAGCCATAAAAATGGCATTGGCATGCAGAAATATGAAGATGTGCCTAAACTCACCTACCACCCTATCGATCCAAGGCTTGCGCATCCCGTCTCTCTAGCTGGCGTAGTGCCCGCCCGCCCGCACGCTCGTTTTATCGGTTGGCTTAGGCATACGGAGTTCATTCCTAGTCTAAGATCAGACCGGATCGAGGGTTACGGTAGGAGGATCAACAGCACACAGAGGGGGACCCGACCGATCCCCGACTTGTGCATCCTGCCCCTATGGCTGGTTGAGCGCTCGCACGCTTGTTTCGTGGGTTGACTTAGGCATACGGAGTTCATTCCCAGTCTTAGCATACTTAGTTCATTCCTAGTCTAAGATTGGACTGGATCGAGGGTTGCGACAGCACATGCTGGGCTCGGGCATGTGCTGGTGCCGGTTTTTTGTTCGTCGGGGCACCATCGCCGGAGAACCTGACCGGTAGCATTGGGGTTCTGGCGATCAGGGGGCCGAGGGGGTGTGCGCTCTTGATCTGCGATGTGTGCTGGTACTTGGCCCTTATATTGGCCCCCTATCCCTCATCAAACCTCGAAAACTCACACCCCCTTATAGAGCATTTGAGATTTTACAGCTTTCCTACTAGTAGCCATTAAAGTGTCTGAAATGGGGACACTTTTTTCAAATGGTCACAAAATCTTGTGCACTTCAAATTTTTAGCTGAATTTTTTTTGTGCACGCCAAATAAAAATACAAGGATCACTTCTACCAAGTTTGGAGCCAAAACTCCTTCCAAAAAAATTTAAAAAAATCCCGAATCGTAAAAAGTTTTGAAAATCTTGAAAAATAGAAAACGAGTCGTCTTGCCATGAAACTTCACGTGAAGGGTTAATGGACCATTGTATGAATTTACAAGCCATAAAAATGGCATTGGCACGTAGAAATATGAGGATGTCCCTAAACCCACCTACCACCCTATCGATCACGGCTTGCACATCCCGTCTCTCTGGCCGACGTAGTTTTCGCCTACCCGCCCGCCCTCTCATTTCGTCGGTTGGCTTAGGCATACAGAGTTCATTCCCAGTTGAAGATCGGACTGGACTGAGGGTTATGGCAGCAGGATCGATAGCACGCAAAGGGGGACTCAGCCGATCCTCGGCTTGCGCATCCTGCCCCTCTGGCCGGCTTAGCACCTGCACGTTCGTTTCGTGGGTTGACTTAGGCATACGGAGTTCATTCCCAGTCTAAGCATACGGAGTTCATTCCCAATCTAAGATCGGACCAGACCGAGGGTTGTGGCAGCACATGCTGGGCTTGGGCATTTGTTGGTGCCGCATTTTTCTTCATCGGGGCACCATCGTCGGAGCATCGTTGGAGAACCGGACCGGTGGCATTAGGTTTCTGACGATCGGGGGGCCGGGGGGGTGTGCGCACACGATGTGCGATGGGTGCTGGTACTTGGCCCTTATATTGGCCCCCTATCCCTTGTCAAACCTCGAGAACTCACACCCCCTTAAAGAGCATTTGAGATTTTACAAGTTTGCTGCTAGTAGCCATTAAAGTGTCTCAAATGGGGACACTTTTTTCAAATGGTCACAAAATCTTGTACACTTCTACTTTTTAGCTGAATTTTTTTGTGCATGCCAATAAAAATACAAGGATCACGTCTACCAAGTTTGGGGCCAAAACTCCTTCCGAAAAAATTTTGAAAAATCCCTAACCGTAAAAAGTTTTGAAAATCGTGAAAGTTAAAAAACGAGTCGTGTTGCCATGAAACTTCACGTGAAGGGTTAAGGGACCATTGTATGAATTTACAAGCCATAAAAATGGCATTGGCACATAGAAATATGAAGATGTGCCTAAACCCACCTAGCAGCCTATCGATCCACGGCTTGCGCATCCCATCTCTCTGGCCGACGTAGTGCCTGCCCGCCCACTTGCCTGCTCGTTTCGTTGGTTGGCTTAGGCATACGGAGTTCATTCCCAGTCTAAGATTGAACCAGACCGAGGGTTGGGGCAGTACTATCGGTAGCGCGCAGAGGGGTACTCGGTCGATCCCCAGCTTGCGCATCACGCCCCTCTGGCCGACTGAACACCCGCACGCTCGTTTCGTGGGTTGACTTAGGCATACGGAGTTCATTCCCAGTCTAAGATAGGACCGGTCCGAGGGTTGCGGCAGCACATGCTGGGCTCGGGCATGTGCGGGTGCTGTATTTGTCTTCGTCGGGGCACCATCTCCAGAGCATCACCAGAGAACCTGACCGGCGGCATTGGGGTTCCGGCAATCGGGGGGGCCAGGGGGGCTGTGCGCACATGATGTGCTATGGGTGCTGGTACTTGGCCCTTATATTGGCCCCCTATCCCTCATCAAACCTTGAGAACTCACACCCACTTAAAGAGCATTTGAGATTTTACAGGTTTGCTGCCAGTAGCCATTAAAGTGTCTTAAATGGAGACACTTTTTTCAAATGGTCACAAAATCTTGTACACTTCGAGTTTTTAGCTGAATTTTTTGTGCATGCCAAAAAAAATACAGGGATCATGTCTTCCAAGCTTGGGGCCAAAACTCCTTCCGAAAAAATTTTAAAAAATCTCGAACCGAAAAAAGTTTTGAAAATCATGAAAAATAGAAAAGGAGTCGTCTTGCCATGAAACTTCACATGAAGGCTTAAGGGACCATTGTATGAATTTACAAGCCATAAAAGTGGCATTGGCATGCTGAAATATGAAGATGTGCCTAAACCCACCTACCACCCTATCGATCCACAGCTTGCGCATCCCGTCTTTCTGGCCGACGTAGCGGCCGCCCGCCCGCCCGCCCGTTCGTTCTGTCTGTTGGCTTAGGCATATGGAGTTTAGTACCAGTCTAAGATCAGACCAGACCGACGGTTGCGGTAGCACATGCTGGGCTCGGGCATGTGCTGTTGCCGCATTTTTCTTCACCAGGGCATCACCGTCGGAGCATTGCTGGAGAACCTGACCGACAACGGTAGGGGTTCCGACGATCGGGGGGGCCGGGGGGGTGTGCGCACATGATGTGCAATGGGTGTTGGTACTTGGCCCTTATATTGGCCCCCTATCCCTCATCAAACCTCAAGAACTCACACCCCCTTAAAGAGCATTTGAGATGTTACAGGTTTGCTGCCAGTAGCCATTAAAGTGTCTGAAATGGGGACACTTTGTTCAAATGGTCACAAAATCTTGTACACTTCGAGTTTTTACCTGATTTTTTTTGTGCATGACAACAAAAATACAAGGACCACGTCTACCAAGTTTGGGGCCAAAACTCCTTCTGAAAAAATTTTAAAAAAATCTCAAACAGCAAAGAGTTTCAAAAATCATGAAAAATAGAAAACGAGTCGTCTTGCCATGAAACTTCACGTGAAGGCTTAAGGGACCATTGTATGAATTTACAAGCCATAAAGATGGCATTGGCATGCATGAATATAAAGATATGCCTAAACCCACCTACCACCATATCAATCCACAACTTGCGCTTCCCGTCTCTCTGGCCGACATAGTGCCCGCCTGCCCGCTCATTTCGTCGGTTGGCTTAGGCATACGGAGTTCATTCCCAGTCTAAGATTATACCGGATCAAGGCTTATGGCAGTAGGATCGGTAGCATGCAAAAGGGGACCCGATCGAACCCCGGCTTGCTCATCTCGCCCCTCTGGCCGGCTGAGCGCCTGCACGCTCGTTTTATGGGTTGACTTAGGCATACATAGTTCATTCCCAGTCTAAGCATACGGAGTTCATTCCCAGTATAAGATCGAACCAGACCGAGGTTTGTGGCAGCACATGCTGGGCTCGGGCATGTGCTGGTGCCACATTTTTCTTCATCGGGGCACCATCATCGGAGCTTTGTCGAAGAACCTAACCGACGGCATTGGGGTTCCGACGATCGGGGGTATCGGGGGGGGGGTGTACACACATGATGTGCGATGGGTGCTGGTACTTGGCCCTTATATTGGCCCCCTATCCCTCATCAAACCTTGGGAACTCACACCCCCTTAAAGAGCATTTGAGATTTTACAGGTTTGCTGCCAGTAGCCATTAAAGTGTCTTAAATGGGGACACTTTTTTCAAATGGTCACAAAATCTTGTACACTTTGAGTTTTTAGCTGAATTTTTTTATGCATACCAACAAAAATACAAGGATCGTGTCTAAAAAGTTTGGGGCCAAAAATCCTTCCGAAAAAATTTAAAAAAATCCTGAACCGTAAAAGGTTTCGAAAATCATGAAAAATAGAAAACGAGTCGTCTTGCCATGAAACTTCACGTGAAGGCTTAAGGGACCATTGTGTGAATTTACAAGCCATAAAAATGGCATTGACATGCAGAAATATGAAGATGTGCCTAAACCCACCTACCACCCTATCGATCCACGGCTTGCGCATCCCGTCTTTCTGGCCGGCGTCGTGCCCGCCCGCCCGCTCGCCCGCTAGTCTCGTCAGTTGGCTTAGGCATACGAAGTTCACTTCTAATCTAAGATCAGATCGGATCGAGGGTTACGGTAGTAGGATCGGTAGCATGCAAAGGGGGACCCGACCGATCCCCAGCTTGCTCATCCCGCCCCTCTGGCTGGCTGAGCGCCTGCACGCTTGTTTCTGGGTTGACTTAGGCATACGGAGTTCATTCTCAGTCTAAGCATACGGAGTTCATTCCCAGTCTAAGATCGGACCGGACCGAGGGTTGCGGCAGCACATGCTGGGCTCGAGCATATGCTGGTGCCACATTTTTCTTCACCGGGGCACTATCGCCAAGCATCGCCAGAGAACCTGACCGACGACATTGAGGATCCAATGATCGGGGGGCCGGGGGGGTGTGCAAACATAATGTGCGATGGGTGCTGGTACTTGGCCCTTATATTTGCCCCCTATCCCTCGAGAACTCACACCCCCTTAAAGAGCATTTGAGATTTTACAGGTTTGCTGCTAGTAGCCATTAAAGTGTCTGAAATCGGGACATTTTTTTCAAAAGGTCACAAAATCTTGTACACTTCAAGTTTTTAGCTAATGTTTTTTATGCATGAGAACAAAAATACAAGGATAACGTCTACCAAGTTTGGGGCCAAAACTCCTTCCGAAAAAATTTTAACAATCCCAAACTGCAAAAAGTTTCAAAAATCATGAAAAATAGAAAACGAGTCGTCTTGCCATGAAACTTCACGTGAAGGCTTAAGGGACCATTGTATGAATTTACAAGCCATAAAAATGGCATTGGCACGTAGAAATATGATGATGTGCCTAAACCCACCTACCACCCTATCGATCCACGGCTTGCACATCCTGTCTCTCTGGCCGGCGTCGTGCCCACCCGCCCGCTCGTTTCGTCGGTTGGCTTAGGCATACGGAGTTCATTCCCAGTCTAAGATCAAACAGGACTGAGGGTTGCAGCAGTAGGATCAACACCACGCAGAGGGGGACCCAGTCGATCCCCGGCTTGCACATCCCACCCCACTGGCCGGCTGAGCGCCCACGCGCTCGTTTCATCGGTTGACTTAGGCATACGGAGTTCATTCCCAGTTTAAGCATACGAAGTTCATTCCCAGTCTAAGATCAGACCAAACTGAGGGTTACGGTAGCACATGCTGGGCTGGGCATGTGCTGGTGCCATATTTTCTTCGTTGGGGCACCATCGTCGGAGCATCGTCGGAGAACCTAATCGGCGGCATTCGGGTTCTGACGATCGGACGGGCCGAGGGGGTGTGCGTAGATGATGTTCGATGGGTGCTGGTACTTGGCCCATATATTGGCCCCCTATCCCTCATCAAAACCTCGAGAACTCACACCCCCCTTAAAGAGCATTTGAGATTTTACAGGTTTGCTGCCAGTAGGCATTAAAGTGTCTGAAATGGGGACACTTTTTTCAAATGGTCACAAAATCTTGTACACTTCGAGTTTTTAGCTGAAGTTTTTTATGCATGCCAACAAAAATACAAGGATCACGTCTACCAAGTTTCGGGCCAAAACTCCTTTCGAAAAAATTTTAAAAAATCCCGAATCGTAAAAAGTTTCGAAAATCGTGAAAAATAGAAAACGAGTCGTCTTGCCATGAAACTTCACGTGAAGGCTTAAGGGACCATTGTATGAATTTACAACCCATAAAAATGGCATTGGCATGCAAAAATATGAAGATGTGCCTAATCCCACCAACCACCTTATCGATCCACGGCTTGCGCATCCCATCTCTCTGGCCGACAAAGTGCCCGCCCGCCCGCCCTCCCGCTCGTTTCGTCGGTTGGCTTAGGCATCCAAAGTTCATTCCCAGTCTAAGATTTGACCAGACTGAGGGTTGCGGCAGCAAGATTGGTAGCATGTAGAGGGGGACCCGATCGATCGTCGACTTGCTCATCCCGCCCCTCTGGCCGACTGAGCGCCCGCACGCTCATTTCGTGGGTTGACTTAGGCATACGGAGTTCATTTCTAGTCTAAGCATACGGAGTTCAGTCTAAGATTAGATCGGACCGAGGGTTGTGGTAGCAGAATCGGTAGCATGCAGATGGGGACCTGACCGATCCCCAGCTTGCTCATCCCACCCCTCTGGCCGGCTGAACGCCCGCACACTCGTTTCATGGGTTGACTTAGGCATACGAAGTTCATTCCCAGTCTAAGCATATGGAGTTCATTCCCAGTCTAAGATCGGACCAAATCGAGGGTTGCGACAGCACATGCTGGCCTAGGCATGTGCTAGTGCCATTTTTCTTCGCCGGGGCACCATCGTCGGAGCATCGTTGGAGAACCTGACCAGCGGCATTGGGGTTTCGACGATCGGGCAGGCCGGGGGGGTGTGCGCACAGATGTGCGATGGGTGCTGGTACTTGGCCCTTATATTGGCCCCTTATCCCTCATCAAACCTCGAGAACTCACACCCCCTTAAAGAGCATTTGAGATTTTACAGGTTTGCTGCCCGTAGCCTTTAAAGTGTTTGAAATGGGGACACTTTTTTCAAATGGTCACAAAATCTTGTACACTTCGAGTTTTTAGATGAATTTTTTTGTGCATGCCAAAGAAAATACAAGGATCACGTCTACCAAGTTTGCGATGAAAACTCTTTCTGAAAAATTTTTAAAAAATCCCGAACCGTAAAAATTTTGAAAATCATGAAAAATAGAAAACGAGTCGTCTTGCCATGAAACTTCACGTGAAGGCTTAAGGGACTGTTGTATGAATTTACAAGCCATAAAAATGGCATTGGCATGAAGAAATATGAAAATGTGCCCAAACCCACCTACCACCCTATCGATCCACGGCTTGCACATCCCGTCTCTTTGGCGGACGAAGTGCCCGCCCGCCCGCTCATTTCATCGGTTGGATTAGGCATACGGAGTTCATTCCCAGTCTAAGATTGGACAGGACCAAGGGTTGTAGCAGAAGGATCGACAGCACACAGAGGGGGAACCGATCGATCCCCGGCTTGCTCATCCCGCCCCTCTGGCCGACTGAGCACCCGCACGCTCGTTTCGTGGGTTGATTTAGGCATACGGAGTTCATTCCCAGTCTAAGCATACGGAGTTCATTCCCAGTCTAAGATCGGACCGGACCGAGGGTTACGGCAGCACATACTGGGCTCGGGAATGTGCTGGTGCCGCATTTTTCTTCACCGAGGCACCATCGCCGAAGCATCGCCGGAGAACCTGACCGACGGCATTGCGGTTCTTGCGATCGGGGGGGCCGGGGGGGGATGTGCACACATGATGTGCGATGGGTGCTGGTACTTGGCCCTTATATTGGGCCCCTATCCCTCTTCAAACCTCAAGAACTCACACCCCCTTAAAGAGCATTTGAGATTTTCCAGGTTTGCTACCAGTAGCCATTAAAGTGTCTGAAATGGGGACACTTTTTTCAAATGGTCACAAAATCTTGTACACTTCGAGTTTTTAGCTGAATTTTTTTGTGTGTCCCAACAAAAATACAAGGATCACGGCTACCAAGTTTGGGGTCAAAACCCCCTTCGAAAAAATTTTAAAAAATCCAGAACCGAAAAAAGTTTCAAAAATCATGAAAAATAGAGAACGAGTCGTCTTTCCATGAAACTTCATGTGAAGGCTTAAAGGACCATTGTATGAGTTTACAAGCCATAAAAATCTCTTTGGAAAGCAGAAATATGAAGATTTGCCTAAACCAACCTACCACCTATTGATCTACGGCTCGCGCATCCCGTCTCTCTGGCCGGCGTAGTGCCCGCCCGTTCATTTCGTTGGTTGGCTTAGGCATATGGAGTTCATTCCCAGTCTAAGATCAGACCAGATCGAGGGTTGCAGCAGCAAGATCGGTAGCATACAGAGGGGGACTCGGCCGATCCTCGATTTACGCATCCCGCCCCTCTGGTCGGCTGAGCGCCCGCACGCTCGTTTCGCGGGTTGACTTAGGGATACGGAGTTCATTCCCAGTCTAAGCATATGGAGTTCATTCCCACTCTAAGATCGGACCGGACCAAGGGTTACGGCAGCACATGCTGGGGTCGGGCATGTGCTGGTGCCGTATTTTTCTTCGTTAGAGCATCATCGGAGAACCTGACCTGCGGCATTAGGGTTTCGGCGATCGGGGGGGTCAGGGGGTGTGCGCACATGATGTGCGATGGGTGCGGGTACTTGGCCCTTATATTGGCCCCCTATCCCTCATCAAACCTCGAGAACTCACACCCCCTTAAAAAGCATTTGAGATTTTACAGGTTTGCTGCCAGTAGCCACTAAAGTGTCTGAAATGGGGACACTTTTTTCAAATGGTCACAAAATCTTGTACACTTCGCATTTTTAGCTGAATTTTTTTTGTGCATGCCAAAAAAAAAACAAGGATCACATATACCAAGTTTGGGGCCAAAACTCCTTCTGGAAAAATTTTAAAAAATCTCGAATCGCAACAAGTTTCAAAAATCATGAAAAATAGAAAACGAGTCGTCTTGCCATGAAACTTCACGTGAAGGCTTAAGGGACCATTGTATGAATTTACAAGCCATAAAAATGGCATTGGCATGCAGAAATAAGAAGATGTGCCTAAATGCAGCTACCACCCTATCGATCCACGGCTTGCGCATCCCGTCTCTCTAGCCGGCGTAGTGCCCGCCCACCCGCCCGCCCGTTTGTTTCATCGGTTGGCATAGGCATACAGAGTTCATTCCTAGTCTAAGATCGGACCAGACTGAGGGTTACGGTAATAGGATCGGCAGCACGCAGCAGGGGACCCGACCTATCCCTGGTTTGCGCATCCCGCCCCTCTGACCGGCTGAGTGCCCACACGCTCGTTTCGTGGGTTGACTAAGGCATACGGAGTTCATTCCCAGTCTAAGATCGGATTGGACTGAGGGTTGCAACAATGCATGCTGGGCTCAGGCATATGCTGATGCCGCATTTTTCTTTGCCGGTGCACCATCGCCGGAGCATCACCGGAGAACCTGACCGGCGGCATTGGGGTTTCGGTGATCAGAGGGGGCCGGAGGGGTGTGCGCACATGATGTGTGATGGGTGCTGGTACTTGGCCCTTCTATTGGCCCCTATCCCTCATCAAACCTCAAGAACTGACACCCCTTAAAGAGCATTTGAGATTTTACAAGTTTTCTGCCAGTAGCAATTAAAGTGTCTGAAATGGGGACACTTTTTTCAAATGGTCACAAAATCTTGTACACTTTGATTTTTTAGCTGAATTTTTTTGTGCATGCCAACAAAAATACAAGGATCACGTCTACCAAGTTTGGGGCCAAAACTCCTTTCGAAAAAATTTTAAAAAATCCCGAACCTTAAAAAGTTTTGAAAATCATGAAAAATAGAAAACGAGTCGTCTTGCCATGAAACTTCACGTGAAGGCTTAAGGGACCATTGTATGAATTTACAAGCCATAAAAATGGCATTGGCATTTAGAAATATGAGGATGTTCCTAAACCGACCTACCACCCTATCGATCCACGGCTTGCGCATCCTGTCTCTCTGGCAGGCGTAGTGCCCGTCCGCCCGTCCGCCCGCTCATTTTGTCAGTTGGCTTAGGCATACGGAGTTCATTCCTAGTCTAAGATCGGACCAGATCGAGGGTTGCGGTAGTAGGATCGGTAGCACGTAGAGGTGGCCCAGCCGATCCTCGGCTTATGCATCCCGCCCCTCTGGCAGGCTGAGCGCCCACACGCTCGTTTCGTGGGTTGACTTAGGCATACGGAGTTCATTCCCGTCTAAGCATATGAAGTTCATTGCCAGTCTAAGATCGGACCAGACCGAGGGATGCGGCAGCACATGCTGGGCTCGGGCATGTGCTGGTGCCGCATTTTTCTTCATCGGGGCACCATCGCTGTAGCATCGTCGGAGGGCCTGATCGATGGCATTGGGGTTCCGACGATCGAGGGGGCCGGGGGGGGTGTGCGCACACGATGTGCGATGGGTGGTGGTACTTGGCCATTATATTGGCCCCCTATTTCTCATCAAACCTTGAGAACTCAGACCCCCTTAAAGAGCATTTGAGATTTTACAGCTTTACTGCCAGTAGCCATTAAAGTGTCTGAAATGGGGACACTTTTTTCAAATGGCCACGAAATCTTGTACTTTGAGTTTTTAGCTGCATTTTTTTGTGCATGCCAACAAAAATACAAGGATCACGTCTACCAAGTTTGGGGCCAAAACTCTATTCGAAAAAATTTTAAAAAATCTAGAACCGTAAAAAGTTTTGAAAATCGTAAAAAATAAAAAACGAGTCATCCTGCCATGAAACTTCACGTGAAGGTTTAAGGGACCATTGTATGAATTTACAAGCCATAAAAATGGCATTGGCATGCAGAAATATGAAGATACACCTAAACCCTCCTACCACCCTATCGATCCACGGCTTGCGCATCCCGTCTCTCTGATCGGCGTAGTGTCCGCCCGCCTGCCTGTCCGCTTGTTTCATCGGTTGGCTTAGGCATACGGAGTTTATTCCCAGTCTAAGATCGGACCAGACAAAGGGTTGTGGCAGCACATGCTGGGCTCAGGCATGTGCTGGTGCCGCATTTTTCTTCGTCGGGGTGCCATCGTCGGACCATCGTCGGAGAACCTGACCGGCGGCATTGGGGTTCGACGAACGGAGGGCCGGGGGGGTGTGCGCACATGATGTACGATGGGTGCTGGTACTTGGCCCTTATATTGTCCCCCTATCCCTCATTAAATCTCGAGAACTCAAACCCCCTGAAAGTGCATTTGAGATTTTACAGGTTTGCTGCCAGTAGCCATTAACGTGTCCAAAATGGGGACACTTTTTTCAAATGGTCACAAAATCTTGTACACTTCGAGTTTTTAGCTGAATATTTTTGTGCATGCCAACAAAAATAAAAGGATCACGTCTACCAAGTTTGGGTCCAAATATCCTTCCGAAAAAATTTTAAAAAATCCCAAACCGCAGAAAGTTTAGAAAATCGTGAAAAATAGAAAATGAGTCGTCTTGCCATAAAACTTCACGTGAAGGCTTAAGGGACCATTGTATGAATTTACAAGCCATAAAATTGGCACTGGAATGCAGAAATATGAAGATGTGCCTAAACCCACCTACCACCCTATCGATCCATGGCTTGCGCATCCCATCTCTCTGGCCGACATAGTGCCCACCCACCCGCTCATTTCATCGGTTGGCTTAGGCATACGGAGTTTATTACAAGTCTAAGATTGGACTGGAGTGAAGGTTACGACAACAAGATCGGTAGCACATAGAAGGGGACCCGACCGATTCCCGGCTTGCGCATCCCGCCCTTTTGGTCGGTTGAGCGCCCGCACGCTTGTTTCGTGGGTTGACTTAGGCATACAGAGTTCATTCCCAGTCTAAGCATACGAAGTTCATTCCCAGTCTAAGATCAGATCGGACCGAGGGTTGCGATAGCACATGCTGGGCTCGGGCATGTGCTAGGGCCGCATTTTTCTTCACCGGGGCACCATCATCGGAGCATCATCGGAGAACCTGATAGGCGGCATTGGGGTTCTGGCGATCGGAAGGGCCGGGGGGTGTGCACACATGATGCGCGATGGGTGCTGGTACTTGGCCCTTATATTGGCCCCATATCCCTCATCAAACTTCTACAACTCACACCCCCTTAAAGAGCATTTGAGATTTTACAGGTTTGCTCCCAGCAGCCACTAAAGTGTCTGAAATGGGGACACTTTCTTCAAATGGTCACAAAATCTTGTACACTTCGAGTTTTTAGCTGAATTTTCTTATGCATGCCAACAAAAATACAAGGATCATGTCTACCAAGTTTGGGGCTAAAACTCCTTTCGAAAGAATTTTAAAAAATCCCGAACCGCAAAAAGTTTCAAAAATCATGAAAAATAGAAAGCGAGTCGTCTTGCCATGAAACTTCACGTGAAGGCTTAAGGGACCATTGTATGAATTTACAAGCCATAAAAATGGCATTGGCATGCAGAAATATGAAGATACACCTAAACCCACCTACCACCCTATCGATCCACGACTTGCGCATCCCGTCTCTCTGGTCGACGTAGTGTCTGCCCGCCTGCCTGCCCGCTCGTTTCGTCGGTTAGCTTAGGCATACGGAGTTTATTCCCAGTCTAAGATCGGACCAGACCGAGGGTTGCGGCAGCACATGCTGGGCTCGGGCATGTGCTGGTGCCGCATTTTTCTTCGTCGGGGTGCCATCGTCGGAGCATCGTCGGAGAACCTGACCGGCGGCATTGGGGTTCTGGCGAACGGCGGCTGGGGGGGTATGCGCACATGATGTACGATAGGTGCTGGTACTTGGCCCTTATATTGGCCCCTTATCCCTCATTAATCCTCGAGAACTCAAACCCCCTTAAAGTGCATTTGAGATTTTACAGGTTTGCTGCCAGTAGCCATTAACGTGTCTAAATGGGACATTTTTTTCAAATGGTCACAAAATCTTATACACTTCGAGTTTTTAGCTGAATATTTTTGTGCATGCCAACAGAAATAAAAGGATCACGTCAACCAAGTTTGCAGCCAAATATCCTTCCGAAAAAATTTTAAAAAATCCCGAACCTAAAAAGTTTAGAAAATCGTGAAAAATAGAAAATGAGTCGTCTTGCCATGAAACTTCACGTGAAGGCTTAAGGGACCATTGTATGAATTTACAAGCCATAAAATTGGCATTGGAATGCAGAAACATGAAGATGTGCCTAAACCCACCTACCACCCTATCGATCCACGGCTTGCGCATCCCGTCTCTTTGGTCGGCATAGTGCCCACCCGCCCACCTGCTCGCTCATTTTGTCGGTTGGCTTAGGCATACGGAGTTCATTCCCAATCTAAAATCAGACCGGACCGAGGGTTGCGGTAGCAGGATCGACAGCACACAGAGTGGGACCCAACCGATCCCCGGCATGTGCGTCCCGCCCCTCTGGCCGACTGAGCGCCCGCACGCTCGTTTCGTCGGTTGACTTAGGCCTACAGAGTTCATTTCTAGTCTAAGCATACGAAGTTCATTCCCAGTCTAAGATCAGACCAGACTGAGGGCTACGATAGCACATGTTGGGCTTGGGCATGTCCTGGTGTCGTATTTTTCTTCGTCGAGGCACCATCGTCGGAGCATCACTGGAGAACCTGACCGGCGGCATTAGGATTCCAGCGATTAGGGGGCCGGGGGGGTGTGCACACGTGATGTGCGATGGGTGCTGGTACTTGGCATTTATATTGGCCCTATATCCCTCATCAAACCTTGAGAACTCACATCCTCTTAATGAGCATTTGAGATTTTACAGGTTTGGTGCCAGTAGCCATTAAAGGGTCTGAAATGGGGACAATTTTTTCAAATGGTCACAAAATCTTGTACACTTCAAGTTTTTAGCTGAATTGTTTTGTGCGTGCCAATAAAAATACAAGGATCACATCTACCAAGTTTGGGGCGAAAACTCTTTCCGAAAAAATTTTAAAAAATCTCGAACCGCAAAAAGTTTCGAAAATCATGAAAAATAGAAAACGAGTCGTCTTGCCATGAAACTTCACGTGAAGGCTTAAGGGACCATTGTATGAATTTTCAAGCCATAAAATGGCATTGGCACATAGAAATATGAAGATGTGCCTAAACCCACCTACCACCCTATAGATCCATGGCTTGCGCATCCCGTCTCTCTGGCCGACGTAGTGCCCGCCCACCCGCCTGCCCGTCCGCTCATTTTGTCAGTTGGCTTAGGCATACAGTGTTCATTCCCAGTCTAAGATCAGAACAGATAGAGGGTTGCGGGAACAGGATCGGTAGCACGTAAAGGGGGACCAGGCCGATCCCTAGCTTGCACATCCTGCCCCTCTGGTCGGCTGAGCCCCGGCACGTTCGTTTCATGGGTTGACTTAGGCATACGGAGTTCATTCCCAGTCTAAGCATACGGAGTTCATTCCTAATCTAAGATTGGACTGGACCGAGGGTTACGGCAGCACATGCTAGGCTCGGGCATGTGCTGGCGCAGCATTTTTCTTCGTCGGGGCACCATCATCGGAGCATCGCCAGAGAACCTAACTGGAGGCATTGGGGTTCTGGCGATTGGGGGGGCCGGGGGGTGTGCACACATGATGTGCGATGGGTGCTGGTACTTGGAATTTATATTGGCCCCCTATCGCTCATCAAACCTCTAGAACTCACACCCCCTTAAAGAGCATTTGAGATTTTATAGGTTTGCTGCCAGTAGCCATTAAAGGGTCTGAAATGGGGATACTTTTTTCAAATGGTCACAAAATCTTGTACACTTGGATTTTTTAGCTGAATTGTTTTATGCACGCCAAAAAAAATACAAGGATCATGTCTACCAAGTTTGGGGCCAAAACTCCTTTCAAAAAAATTTTAAAAAATCCCGAACCGCAAAAAGTTTCAAAAATCGTGAAAAATAGAAAATGAATAGTCTTGCCATGAAACTTCACGTGATGGCTTAAGGGACCATTGTATGAATTTACAAGCCATAAAAATGGCATTGACACACAGAAATATAAAGATGTGCTTGAACCCACCTACCACCCTATCGATCCACGGCTTGCGCATCCCGTCTCTCTGGCCGGCGTAGTGCTCGCCCGCCCGTGCATTTCGTCGGTTAGCTTAGGCATACGGAGTTCATTCCCAGTCTAAGATCGGATCAAACCGAGGGTTATGGTAGCAGGATCGATAGCACGCAGAGGGGGACCCGGTCGATCCTCGGCTTGCGCATCCCGCCCCTCTGCCCAGCTGAGCGCCCGCACGCTCGTTTCGTGGGTTGACTTAGGCATACGGAGTTCATTCCTAGTCTAAGATCAGACCGGACCGAGGCTTATGGCAGCACATGCTGGGCTAGGGCATGTGCTGGTGCTGCATTTTTCTTCGCCAGGGCACCATCGTCGGAGCATCGCCGGAGAACCTGACCGGCCGGATTGTGGTCCTGACGATCAGGGGGGCCGTGGGGGGGTGCACACATGATGTGCGATGGGTGCTGGTACTTGGCCCATATATTGGCCCCCTATCCCTCATCAAACCTTGAGAACTCACTCCCCCTTAAAGAGC
Organism: Durio zibethinus; assembly: GCF_047325235.1. NCBI lineage: Eukaryota > Viridiplantae > Streptophyta > Magnoliopsida > Malvales > Malvaceae > Durio > Durio zibethinus. The sequence continues at coordinate 23,010,163 of NC_143162.1, read as the reverse complement.
ATTTGAGATTTTACAGGTTTGCTGCCAGTAGCCATTAAAGTGTCTAAAATGTGGTCACTTTTTTCAAATGGTCACGCAATCTTGTACACTTTGATTTTTTAGCTGAATTTTTTTGTGCATGCCAAAAAAAATACAAGGATCACGTCTACCAAGTTTGGAGCGAAAACGCCTTCCAAAAAAATTTTAAAAAATCCCGAACCGCAAAAAGTTTCGAAAATCATGAAAAATAGAAAACGAGTCATCTTGCCATGAAAGTTCATGTGAATGCTTAAGGGACCATTGTATGAATTTACAAGCCATAAAAATGGCATTGGCATGCAGAAATATGAAGATGTGCCCAAACCCACCTACCACCCTATCGATCCACGGCTTGCGCATCCCGTCTCTCTGGCCGACGTAGTGCCTGCCCGCCTGCTCGTTTCGTCGATTGGCTTAGGCATACGGAATTCATTCCCAGTCTAAGATCGAATCAGATTGAGGGTTGCGGTAGCAGGATCGGCAACAAGCAGAGGGGGACCCGGTTGATCCCCGACTTACGCATCCCTCCCCTCTGGCCGGCTGAGCGCCCACACGCTCGTTTCGTGGGTTGACTTAGGCATACGGAGTTCATTCCCAGTCTAAGCATACGGAGTTCATTCCTAGTCTAAGATCAGACCGGACAGAGGTTTGCGGCAGCACATGCTAGGCTCGGGCATGTGCTGGTGCCGCATTTTTCTTTGCCACGGTACCATCGTCGGAGAACCTGACCGACGGCATTAGGGTTCCGACGATCTGGGGGGGTGTGCCCACATGATGTGCGGTGGGTGCTGGTACTGGGCCCTTATTTTGGCCCCCTATCCCTCATCAAACCTCGAGAACTCACACCCCCTTAAAGAGCATTTGAGATTTTACAGGTTTACTGCTAGTAGCCATTAAAATGTCTGAAATGGGGACATTTTTTTCAAATGGTCACAAAATCTTGTACACTTCGAGTTTTTAGCTGAATTTTTTTGCGCATGCCAACAAAAATACAAGGATCACGTCTACCAAGTTTGGGGCCAAAAATCCTTTCGAAAAGATTTAAAAAAATCTCGAACCGTAAAATTTTTGAAAATCGTGAAAAATAGAAAACAAGTCATCTTGCCATGAAACTTCACGTGAAGGTTTAAGAGACCATTGTATGAATTTAGAAGCCATAAAAATGGCAATGGCACCCAAAAATATGAAGATGTGCCCAAACCCACCTACCACCCTATCGATCCACGGCTTGCGCATCCCGTCTCTCTGGCCGGCGTAGTGCCCGCCCGCCTGCTCGTTTCATCGGTTGGCTTAGGCATACGGAGTTCATTCCTAGTCTAGGATTGGACCGAACCGAGGGTTGTGGCAGTAGGATTGGTAGCAGACAGAGGGGGACCCGACTGATCCCCGACTTACACATCCCACCCCTCTGGCCTGCTGAGCGCCCGCGCGTTCCTTTCATGGGTGGACTCAGGCATTCGAAGTTTATTCCCAGTCTAAGCATACGGAGTTCATTTCCAGTCTAAGATCGAACCAGACCGAGGGTTACGGCAGCACATGCTGGTGCTGCATTTTTCTTCGTCGGGGCACCATCGTCAGAGAACCCGACCGGCGGCATTGGGGTTCCGACGATCGGGGGGACCGGGGGGTGTGCGCACATGATGTGCTATGGGTGCTGGTACTTGGCCCTTATATTGGCCCCCTATCCCTCATCAAACCTCAAGAACTCACACCCCCTTAGAGGGCATTTCAGATTTTACAGGTTTGCTGCCAGTAGCCACTAAAGTGTCTAAAATGGGGACACTTTTTTCAAATGGTCACAAAATCTTGTACAGTTCGAGTTTTTAGCTGAATTTTTTTGTGCATGCCAACAAAAATACAAGGATCACGTCTACCAAGTTTGGGGCCAAAACTCTTTCCGAAAAAATTTTAAAAAATCCCGAACCATAAAAATTTTCAAAAATCATGAAAAATAGAAAACGAGTCGTCTTGCCATGAAACTTCACGTGAAGGCCTAAGGGACCATTGTATGAATTTACAAGCCATAAAAATGGCATTGGCACACGAAAATATGAAGATGTGCCTAAACCCACCTACCACCCTATCGATCCACAGCTTGCGCATCCCGTCCCTCTGGCCAACGTAGTGCCTGCCCGTCCGCTCGTTTCGTCGGTTGGCTTAGGCATACGGAGTTCATTCCCAGTCTAAGATTGGACCGGACCAAGGGTTGCAGCAGTAGGATTGGTAGCAGATGGAGGGGGACCCGACTGATCCCCGGCTTGCGCATCCTACCCCTCTGGCTGGCTGAGCGCCCGCGTGTTCCTTTCGTGGGTGGACTTAGGCATTCGGAGTTCATTCCCAGTCTAAGCATACGGAGTTCATTTCCAGTCTAAGATCAGACCGGACTGACGGTTACGACAGCACATGTTGGGCTCGGGCATGTGCTGGTGCCGCATTTTTCTTCGTCGGGGCACCATCGCCGAAGAACCCGACCGGCGGCATTGGGGTTCCGACGATCGGGGGGACCGGGGGGTGTGCGCACATGATGTGCTATGGGTGCTGGTACTTGGCCCTTATATTGGCCCCCTATCCCTCATCAAACCTCAAGAACTCACACCCCCTTAGAGGGCATTTCAGATTTTACAGGTTTGCTGCCAGTAGCCATTAAAGTGTCTAAAATGGGGACACTTTTTTCAAATGGTCACAAAATCTTGTACAGTTCGAGTTTTTAGCTGAATTTTTTTGTGCATGCCAACAAAAATACAAGGATCACGTCTACCAAGTTTGGGGCCAAAACTCTTTCCGAAAAAATTTTAAGAAATCCCGAACCATAAAAATTTTCAAAAATCATGAAAAATAGAAAACGAGTCGTCTTGCCATGAAACTTCACGTGAAGGCCTAAGGGACCATTGTATGAATTTACAAGCCATAAAAATGGCATTGGCACACGAAAATATGAAGATGTGCCTAAACCCACCTACCACCCTATCGATCCACAGCTTGCGCATCCCGTCCCTCTGGCCAACGTAGTGCCTGCCCGTCCGCTCGTTTCGTCGGTTGGCTTAGGCATACGGAGTTCATTCCCAGTCTAAGATTGGACCGGACCAAGGGTTGCAGCAGTAGGATTGGTAGCAGATGGAGGGGGACCCGACTGATCCCCGGCTTGCGCATCCCACCCCTCTGGCTGGCTGAGCGCCCGCGTGTTCCTTTCGTGGGTGGACTTAGGCATTTGGAGTTCATTCCCAGTCTAAGCATACGGAGTTCATTTCCAGTCTAAGATCAGACCGGACTGACGGTTACGACAGCACATGCTGGGCTCGGGCATGTGCTGGTGCCGCATTTTTCTTCGTCGGGGCACCATCGCCGAAGAACCCGACCGGCGGCATTGGGGTTCCGACGATCGGGGGGACCGGGGGGTGTGCGCACATGATGTGCTGTGGGTGCTGGTAATTGGCCGTTATATTGGCCCCCTATCCCTCATCAAACCTCAAGAACTCACACCCCCTTAAAGGGCATTTCAGATTTTACAGGTTTGCTGCCAGTAGCCATTAAAGTGTCTAAAATGGGGACACTTTTTTCAAATGGTCACAAAATCTTGTACAGTTAGAGTTTTTAGTTGAATTTTTTTGTGCATGCCAATAAAAATACAAGGATCACGTCTACCAAGTTTGGGGCCAAAAATCCTTCCAAAAAAATTTTAAAAAATCTCGAATCACAAAAAGTTTTGAAAATCGTGAAAAATAGAAAATGAGTCGTCTTGCCATGAAACTTCACGTGAAGGCTTAAAGGACCATTGTATGAATTTACAAGCCATAAAAATGGCATTGGCATGTAGAAATATGAAGATGTGCCTAAACCCACCAATGGCCCTATCGATCCACGGCTTGCGCATCCCGTCTCTCTGGCCGGCATAGTGCGCGCCCGCCTGCCCGCCCACTCGTTTCGTCGGTTGGCTTAGGCATACGGAGTTCATTCTCAGTCTAAGATCAGACCAAATCGAGGGTTACAGCAGCAGGATCGACAGCACACAGAGGGGGACCCGATCGATCCCCGGCTTATGCATCCCGCCCCTCTGGCCGGCTGAGCGCCCGCACGCTCGTTTCGTGGGTTGACTTAGGCGTACGGAGTTCATTCCCAGTCTAAGATCAGACCGGACCGAGGGTTGCGGCAGCACATGCTAGGCTCGGGCATGTGCTGGTGCCGCATTTTTCTTCGTCGGGGCACCATCGTCGGAGCATCACCGGAAAACCTGACCGACGGCATTAGGGTTTTCGTAATCAGGGGGGGCCTGGGGCGGGTGTAAGCGCATGATGTGCGATGGGTGCTGGTACTTGGCCCTTATATTGGCCCCATATGTCTCATCAAACCTCGAGAACTCACATCCCCTTAAAAAGCCTTTGAGATTTTACAGGTTTGCTGCCAGTAGCCATTAAAGTGTTTGGAATGGGGACACTTTTTTCAAATGGCCACAAAATCTTGTTCACTTTGAGTTTTTAGCTGAATTTTTTTGTGCATGCCAACAAAAATACAAGGATCACGTATACCAAGTTTGGGGCCAAAACTCCTTCCGAAAAAATTTTAAAAACTCCTGAACCGGAAAAAGTTTCAAAAATCATGAAAAATAGAAAACGAGTCGTCTTGCCATGAAACTTCACGTGAAGGCTTAAGGGACCATTGTATGAATTTACAAGCCATAAAAATGGCATTGGCATGCAGAAATATGAAGTTGTGCCTAAACCCACCTACCACCCTATCGATCCATGGCTTGCGCATCCCGTCCCTCTGGCCGGCGTAGTTCCCGCCTACCCGGTCGCTCGTTTCGTCGATTGGCTTAGGCATACGGAGTTCATTCCCAGTCTAAGATCAGACCAGACCGAGGGTTGTGGCTGCAGGATCGGCAGCACGTAGAGGGGGACTCGGCCGATCCCCAGCTTGTGCATCTCGCCCCTATGGCCGACTGAGCGACCGCACACTCATTTTGTGAGTTGACTTAGGCATACGGAGTTCATTCCCAGTCTAAGCATACTGAGTTCATTCCCAGTCTAAGATTGGATCGGACTGAGGGTTGCGGCAGCACATGCTACGCTCGGGCATGTTATGGTGCCACATTTTTCTTCATCGGGGCACCATCGCCGGAGCTTCCCGAGAGAACCTGACCGACGGCATTGGGGTTTCGACGATCGAGGGGGCCGGGGGGTGTGCACACATGATGTGCAATGGGTGCTGGTACTTGGCCCTTATATTGGCCCCCTATCCCTCATCAAACCTCGAGAACTCACACACCCTTAAAGAGCATTTGAGATTTTACTGGTTTGCTGCCAGTAGCCATTAAAGTGTCGAAATGGAGACACTTTTTTCAAATGGTCACAAAATCTTGTACACTTCGAGATTTTAGCTGAATTTTTTTGTGCATGCCAACAAAAACACAAGGATCACATCTACCAAGTTTGGGGCCAAAACTCTTTCCGAAAAATTTTTAAAAAATCCTGAACCGCAAAAAGTTTTGAGAATCATGAAAAATAGAAAACGAGTCGTTTTGCCATGAAACTTCATGTGAAGGCTTAAGGGACCATTGTATGAATTTACAAGCCATAAAAATGGCATTGGCATGCAGAAATATGAAGATGTACCTAAACACACCTACCACCCTATCGATCCTCAGCTTGTGCACCCCGTCTCTCTAGCCGGCGTAGTGCCCGCCCGCCCGCTCGTTTCGTCGGTTGGCTTAGGCATTCGGAGTTCATTCCCAGTCTAAGATCGGACCAGACCGAGGGTTGTGGCAGCACATGCTGGGCTCAGGAATGTGCTGGTGCCGCATTTTTCTTCACCGGGGCACCATCGTCGGAGAACCTGACCGGCGGCATTAGGGTTTCGACAATCGGGGGGGCCTGGGGCGGGTGTAAGCACATGATGTGCGATGGGTGCTGGTACTTGGCCCTTATATTGGCCCCCTATGCCTCATCAAACCTCGAGAACTCACATTCCCTTAAAGAGCCTTTGAAATTTTACAGATTTGCTACCAGTAGCCATTAAAGTGTCTAAAATGGGGACACTTTTTTCAAATGGTCACAAAATCTTGTACATTTCGAGTTTTTAGCTAAATCTTTTTGTGCGTGCCAACAAAAATACAAGGATCACATCTACCAAGTTGGTGCCAAAACTCCTTCCAAAAAAATTTTAAAAACTCCCGAACCGTAAAAAGTTTCAAAAATCGTGAAAAATAAAAAAGGAGTCGTCTTGCCATGAAACTTCACGTGAAGGCTTAAGGGACCATTCTATGAACTTACAGGCCAAAAAAATGGCATTGACATGCAGAAATATGACGATATGCCTAAACCCACCTACCACCCTATCGATCCACGACTTGTGCATCCCGTCTCTCTGGGCGGCGTAGTGCCCGCCCGCCCGTCCACTCGTTTCGTCGATTGGCTTAGGCATACGGAGTTCATTCCTAGTCTAAGATCAAACCAGACCGAGGGTTACGGCAGCGGGGTTGGCAGCACGTAAAGGGGGACCCGATGAATCCCTAACTTACGCATCCCGCCCCTCTGGCCGGCTGAGCACCCGCATGCTCGTTTCGTGGGTTGACTTAGGCATACGGTGTTCATTCCCACTCTAAGCATATGGAGTTCATTCCTAGTCTAAGATCGGACCAGACCGAGGGTTACGGAAGCACATGCTGGGGGTGGGCTTGTGCTAGTGCCACATTTTTCTTCACTGGGGCACCATCAACGGAGCATCACCAGAGAACCTAATCGGTGGCATTAGGGTTTCGGCAATCGGTTGGGCCGGGGGGGGTGTACGCCCGCACACTCGTTTCACGGCCTGACTAAGGCATACGGAGTTTATTCCTAGTCTAAGCATACGGAGTTCATTTCCAGTCTAAAATCAGACCAGACCGAGGGTTGCGACAGCACATGTTGGGCTCGGGCATATGCTGGTGCCGTATTTTTTTTCATCGGGGCACCATCATCGGAGCATCACCGGAGAACCTGATCGACGGCATTGGGGTTCCGGTGATCGGAGGGCCAGGGGGTGTGCGCACATGATGTGCGATGGGTGCTGGTACTTGGCCCTTATATTGGCCCCCTATCCCTCATCAAACCTCGAGAACTCACACCCCATTAAAGACCATTTGAGATTTTACAGGTTTGCTGCGAGTAGCCATTAAAGTGTCTGCAATGGGGACACTTTTTTCTAATGGTCACAAAATCTTGTACACTTCGAGTTTTTAGCTGAATTTTTTTTTGCATGCCAACAAAAATACAAGGATCCCGTCTACCAAGTTTATGGCGAAAAATCCTTCCGAAAAAATTTTAAAAAATCCAAAACCATAAAAAGTTTCAAAAATCATGAAAAATAAAAAACGAGTCATCTTGCCATGAAACTTCACGTATAGGCTTAAGGGACCATTGTATGAATTTACAAGCCATAAAATTGGCATTGGCACGCAGAAATATGAAGATATGCCTAAACCCACCTACCACCCATCGATCCACAGCTTACGCAACCCGTCTCTCTGGCCGACGTAGTGCCGGCCCGCTCGCCCGCCTGCCCGCTCGTTTCGTCGGTTAGCTTAGGCATACGAAGTTCATTCCCAGTCTAAGATCAGATCGAACCGAGGGTTGTGGCAGTAGGATCGACAGCACACAGACGGGGACCCGATCAATCCTCGGCTTGCGCATCCCGCCCCTCTGGTAGGTTGAGCGACCGCACGCTCGTTTCGTGGGTTGGCTTAGGCATATGGAGTTCATTCCCAATCTAAGCATACGGAGTTCATTCCCAGTCTAAGATCAAATTAGATCGAGGGTTGTGGCAGCACATGCTGGGCTCGAGCATGTTCTGGTGTCATATTTTTCTTCACCGGGGCACCATCACCGGAGAACCTGACCGACGGTATTAGTGTTCCGACGATCGGGGGGGCTGTGCGCACATGATGTGCGATCGGTGTCGGTACTTGGCCCTTATATTGGCCCCCTATCCCTCATCAAACCTTGAGAACTCACACCCCCTTAAAGAGCATTTGAGATTTTACAGGTTTGCTGCCAGTAGCCATTACAGTGTCTGAAATGGGGACACTTTTTTTAAATGGTCACAAAATCTTGTACACTTCGAGTTTTTAGCTGAATTTTTTTGTGCATAACAAAAAAATACAAGGATCATGTCTACCAAGTTTGGGGCCAAAAATCCTTCCGAAAAAATTTTAAAAAATCTCGAACCGCAAAAAGTTTCAAAAATCGTGAAAAACAGAAAACGAGTTGTCTTGCCATCAAACTTGACGTGAAGGCTTAAGAGACCATTGTATGAATTTACAAGCCATAAAAATGGCATTGGCATATAGAAATATGAAGATGTGCCTAAACCCACCTACCACCCTATCGATCTATGGCTTGCGCATCCCGTCTCTCTGGCTGGCGTAGTGCCCGCCCGCCCACCCACCCACTCGTTTTGTCAGTTGGCTTAGGCATACGGAGTTCATTCCTAGTCTAAGATCAAACCGGACCAAAGGTTGCGGTAGCAGGATCGACAGCACACAGATGGGGACCCGATCGATCCCCGACTTGCGCATCCCGCCCCTCTGGCCGGCTGAGCGCCCGCACGCTCGTTTCGTGGGCTGACTTAGGCATCCAAAGTTCATTCCCAGTCTAAGCATGCAGAGCTCATTCCTAGTCTCAGATCGGATCGGACCAAGGGTTGTGGCAGCACATGCTGGGCTCGAGCATGTGATGGTGCCGTATTTTTCTTTCCCGGCGCACCATCACGATCGGGGGGCTGAGGGGTGTGTGCACATGATGTGCGATGGTTGCTGGTACTTCGCCCTTATATTGGCCCCCTGTCCCTCATCAAACCTTAAGAACTCACACCCCCTTAAAGAGCATTTGAGATTGTACAGGTTTGCTGCCAGTAGCCATTAAAGTGTCTGAAATGGGGATATTTTTTTCAAATGGATACAAAATCTTGTACACTTCGAGTTTTTAGCTGAATTTTTTTATGCATGCCAACAAAAATACAAGGATCACTTTTACCAAGTTTAGGACTAAAACTCCTTCTGAAAAAATTTTAAAAAATCCCGAACCGTAGAAAGTTTTGAGAATCGTGAAAAATAGAAAACGAGTCGTCTTGCCATGAAACTTCATGTGAAGGCTTAAGGGACCATTGTATGAATTTACAAGCCATAAAAATGGCAGTGGCACGTAGAAATATGAAGATGTGCCAAAACCCAGCTACCACCCTATCAATCCACGGCTTGCGCATCCCGTCTCTCTGGCCACGAAAGTGCCCGCCCGCCCACCTGCCCGCTCGTTTCGTCGGTTGGCTTAGGCATACGGAGTTCATTCCAAGTCTAAGATCAGACCAGACTGAGGGTTACAATAGCAGGATTGGCAGCACGTAGAGGGGGACCCGGTCGATCCCCATCTTGCACATCCCGCCCCTCTGGCCGGCTGAGGGACCGCATGCTCGTTTTGTGGGTTGACTTAGGCATATGGAATTCATTCCCACTCTAAGCATACGGAGTTCATTCCCAGTCTAAGATGGGACTGGACCGTGGGTTGCGATGGTACATACTGGGTTCGGGCATGTGCTGGTGATGCATTTTTCTTCTCCGGGGCACCATCACCGGAGCATCGTCGGAGAACCTGACCGGTGGCATTGGGGTTCCGATGATCAGGGGGGCCGGGGGGTGTGCGCACATGATGTGCAATGGGTGCTGGTACTTGGCCCTTATATTGGACCCCTATCCCTCATCAAACCTCGAGAACTCACACCCCATTAAAGACCATTTGAGATTTTACAGGTTTGCTGCCAGTAGCCATTAAAGTGTCTGTAATGGGGACACTTTTTTCAAATGGTCACAAAATCTTGTACACTTCGAGTTTTTAGCTGAATTTTTTTATGCATGCCAACAAGAATACAAGGATCCTGTCTACTAAGTTCATGGCCAAAAATCCTTTCGAAAAAATTTTAAAAAATCCAACATCGTAAAAAGTTTCAAAAATCATGAAAAATAAAAAACGAGTCATCTTGCCATGAAACTTCACGTGAAGGCTTAAGGGACCACTGTATGAATTTACAAGCCATAAAAATGGCATTGGCACGCAAAAATATGAAGATATACCTAAACCCACCTACCACCCTATCGATCCACGACTTACGTATCCCATCTCTCTGGCCGACGTAGTGCCGGCCCGCCCGCCCGCCCGCTCGTTTCGTCAGTTGGCTTAGGCATACGGAGTTCATTCCCAGTCTAAGATCAGACTGGACTGAGGGTTGTGGTAGCAGGATCGACAGCACGCAGACGGGGACCCGATCGATCCCCGGCTTTCGCATCCTGCCCCTCTGGCCGGTTGAGCGACCGCATGCTCATTTCGTGGGTTGGCTTAGGCATACGGAGTTCATTCCCAGTTTAAGCATACGAAGTTCATTCCCAGTCTAAGATCAAATCAGATAGAGGCTTGTGGCAGCACATGCTGGGCTCGAGCATGTTTTGGTGCCGTATTTTTCTTCACCGGGGCACCATCACCAGAGAACCTGACCGATGGCATTAGTGTTTCGATGATCGGGGGGGCTGGGGAGCTGTGCGCACATGATGTGCGATCAGTGCCGGTACTTGGCCCTTATATTGGCCCCCTATCCCTCATCAAACCTCGAGAACTCACACCCCCTTAAAGAGCATTTGAGATTTTACAGGTTTGCTACCAGTAGCCATTAAAGTGTCTGAAATGGGGACACTTTTTTCAAATGGTCACAAAATCTTGTACACTTCAAGTTTTTAGCTAAGTTTTTTTGTGCATAATAAAAAAATACAAGGATCACGTCTACCAAGTTTGGGGCCAAAAATCTTTCCAAAAAAATTTTAAAAAATCTCGAACAGCAAAAAGTTTCAAAAATCGTGAAAAACAGAAAACGAGTCGTCTAGCCATCAAACTTCACGTGAAAGCTTAGGGGACCATTGTATGAATTTACAAGCCATAAATTGGCATTGGCATACAGAAATATGAAGATGTGACTAAACCCACCTATCACCCTATCGATCCATGGCTTGCGCATCCCGTCTCTTTGGCTGGCGTAGTGCCCGCCCGCCCGCTCATTTCGTCGGTTGGCTTAGGCATACGGAGTTCATACCCAGTCTAAGATTAGACCGGACCAAGGGTTGCGGCAGCAGGATCGACAACGCGTAGATGAGGACCCGATCGATCCCCGACTAGCGTATTCCGCCCCTCTGGCCAGTTGAGTGCCCGCACGCTCGTTTCGTGGGCTGACTTAGGCATACGGAGTTCATTTCCAGTCTAAGCATGTGGAGTTCATTCCTAGTCTCAGATCGGATCAGACCGAGGGTTGTGCCAGCACATGCTGGGCTCGAGCATGTGATGGTGCCGCATTTTTCTTCGTCGGGGCACCATCACGATCGGGGGGGTGTGCGCACATGATGTGCGTTGGGTGCTAGTACTTGGCCCTTATATTGGCCACCTATCCCTCATCAAACCTCGAGAACTCACACCCCCTTAAAGAGCATTTGAGATTGTACAGGTTTGCAGCCAGTAGCCATTAAAGTGTCTGAAATGGGGACATTTTTTCAAATGGATACAAAATCTTGTACACTTCCAGTTTTTAGCTGAATTTTTTTATGCATGCCAACAAAAATAAAAGGATCACTTTTACCAAGTTTAGGGCCAAAACTCCTTCCGAAAAAATTTTAAAAAATCTCGAACCGTAAAAAGTTTTAAAAATCGTGAAAAATAGAAAATGAGTCGTCTTGCCATGAAACTTCACGTGAAGGCTTTATGAAGATGGGCCAAAACCCACCTACCACCCTATCAATCCACGGCTTGTGCATCCCGTCTGTCTGGCCACGGAAGTGCCCGCCAGCCCGCCCGCCCGTTCGTTTCGTCGGTTGGCTTAGGCATACGGAGTTCATTCCCAGTCTAAGATCAGGCCAGACTGAGGATTACGGTAGCACGCAGAGGGGGACCTGGTCGATCCCCATCTTGTGCATCCCGCCCCTCTGGCCGGCTGAGTGACCGCATGCTCGTTTTGTGGGTTGACTTAGGCATATGGAATTCATTCCCACTCTAAGCATACAGAGTTCATTCCCTATCTAAGATGGGACTGGATCACGGGTTGTGGCAGCACATGCTGGGTTCGGGCATGTGCTGGTGCTGCATTTTTCTTTTCCGGGGCATCATCACCAGAGCATCGTCGGAGAACCTGACCGGTGGCATTGGGGTTTTGGCGATCGGGGGGGCCGGGGGGTGTGCACACATGATGTGCGATGGGTGCTGGTACTTGGCCCTTATATTGGCCCCCTATCCTTCATCAAACCTCGAGAACTCACACCCCCTTAAAGAGCATTTGAGATTTTACAAGTTTGCTGCCAGTAGCCATTAAAGTGTCTTAAATGGGGACACTTTTTTCAAATGGTCACAAAATCTTGTACACTTCGAGTTTTTACCTGAATGTTTTTGTGCATGCCAACAAAAATACAAGGATCACGTCTACCAAGTTTGGGCCCAAAACACCTTCCGACAAAATTTTAAAAAATCCTGAATTGCAAAAAGTTTCAAAAATCATGAAAAATAGAAAACGAGTCATCTTGCCATGAATCTTCACGTGAAGGCTTAAGGGACCATTGTATGAATTTACAAGCCATAAAAATGGCATTGGCAAGCAGAAATATGAAGATGTGCCTAAACCCACCTACCACCCTATCGATCCACGGCTTGCGCATCCCGTATCTCTGGCCGATGTAGTACCCGCCCGCCCGCCCGCCCGTTCGTTTCCTCAGTTGGCTTAGGCGTACGGAGTTCATTCCTAGTCTAAGATTGGATCAGACTGAGGGTTACGATCGTAGGATCGACAGCACGCAGAAGGGGACCCGTTCGATCCCCGGCATGCGCATCCCGCCCCTCTGGCCGGCTGAGCACCCGCACGCTCGTTTCATGGGTTGACTTAGGCATACGGAGTTCATTCCCAGTCTAAGCATACGGAGTTCATTCCCAGTCTAAGATCAAATCGGATCAAGGGTTGCAGCAGCACATGCTGGGCTCGGGCATGTGCTGGTGCCACATTTTTCTTCGCCAGGGCACCATCACTGAAGCATCACCGGAGAACCTGACCGACGGCATTGGGGTTTCGGCGATCGGGGGGTCGGGGGGGTGTGCGCACATGATGTGCGATGGGTGCTGGTACTTGGCACTTATATCGGCCCCCTATCCCTCATCAAACCTCGAGAACTCACACCCCCTTAAAGAGCATTTGAGATTTTAAAGGTTTGCTACCAGTAGCCATTAAAGTGTCTAATATAGGGACACTCTGGCCGGTTGAGCGCCCGCACGCTCATTTCATGGGTTGACTTAGGCATACGGAGTTCATTCCCAATCTAAGATCGAACCAGACCGAGGGTTGCAATAGCAGGATTGGCAGCACGTAGAGGGGGACCCGACCAATCCCTGGCTTGCGCATCCCGCCCCTCTAGCCGACTGAGCACCCGCACGCTTGTTTCGTGGGTTGACTTAGGCATACGGAGTTCATTCTCAGTCTAAGGATACGGAGTTCATTCTCAGTCCAAGATCGGATCGGATCGAGGGTTACGGCAGCACATGCTGGGCTTAGGATCTGTTGGTGCCTCATTTTTCTTCGTCGAGGCACCATCGTAGGAGCATCGTCGGAGAACCTGACCGGTGGCATTGGGGTTCCGTCGATCGGAGGGCCGGGGGGTGTGTGCACATGATGTGCGATGGGTGCTGGTACTTGGCCCTTATATTGGCCCCCTATCCCTCATCAAACCTCGAGAACTCACACCCCCTTAAAGAGTATTTGAGATTTTACAGGTTTGCTGTCAGTAGCCATTACAGTGTCTAAAATGGGGACACTTTTGTCAAATGGTCACAAAATCTTGTACACTTCGAGTTTTTAGCTGAAAGTTTTTGTGCATGCCAAAAAAAATACAAGGATCACGTCTACCAAGTTTAGGGCCAAAAATCCTTCCAAAAAAATTTTAAAAATTCTCGAACCGCAAAGGGTTTCAAAAATCATGAAAAATAGAAAATGAGTCGTCTTGCGATGAAACTTCACGTGAAGGCTTAAGGGACCATTGTATGAATTTACAAGCCATAAAAATGGCATTGGCAAGCAGAAATATGAAGATGTGCCTAAACCCACTTACCACCCTATCGATCCACAGCTTGCGCATCCCGTCTCTCTGGCCGGCGTAGTGCCTGCCCGCCCACCCGCCCCGCTCGTTTCGTTAGTTGGCTTAGGCATACAGAGTTTATTCCCAGTCTAAGATTGGACCGAACTGAGGGTTACGGTAGCAGGATCGGCAGCACGCAGAGGGGGACCCTGTCGATCCCCGGCTTGCGCATCCTGCCCCTCTGCCCGACTGAGCGCCCGCACGCTCGTTTCGTGGGTTGACTTAGGCATACAAAGTTCATTCCCAATCTAAGCATATGGAGTTCATTCCTAGTCCAAGATCGGATCGGATCGAGGGTCGCAGTAGCACATGCTGGGCTCAGGCATGTGTTGGTCCGCATTTTTCTTCCCCAAGGCACCATCGTCGAAGCATCACCGGAGAACCTGACCGATGGCATTGGGGTTCCGACGATTAGAGGGGCCCGGGGGGTGTGCGCACATGATGTTCGATGGGTGCTGGTACTTGGCCCTTATATTGGCCCCCTATCCCTCATCAAACCTCGAGAACTCACACCCCCTTAAAGTGTCTAATATGGGGACACTTTTTTCAAATGGTAACAAAATCTTGTACACTTCGAGTTTTTAGCTGAATTTTTTTGTGCGTGCCAAAAAAAATACAAGGATCACATCTACCAAATTTGGGGCCAAAACTCCTTCCGAAAAAAGTTTAAAAAATCTCGAACCGAAAAAAGTTTCAAAAATCATGAAAAATAGAAAACAAGTCGTCTTGCCATTAAACTTCACGTGAAGGCTTAAGGGACCTTTGTATGAATTTTCAAGCCATAAAAATGGCATTGGCATGCAAAAATATGAAGATGTACCTAAACCAACCTGCCACCCTATCGATCCACGGCTTGCGCATCACGTCTCTCTGGCAGGAGTAGTGCCCACCCGCCTGCCCGCCCGTTCATTTTGTCGGCTGCCTTAGGCATACGAAGTTCATTCCCAGTCTAAGATCAGACTGGACCGAGGGTTGCGGTAGCAAGATCGACAGCACGCAGAGGGGGCCCCGTCGATCCCTGACTTACGCATCCTGCCCCTCTGGCCAGCTGAGAACCTGCACGCTTATTTCATGGGTTGACTTAGGCTTACGGAGTTCATTCCCAGTCTAAGATCGGATCGGACCGAGGGTTGCGGCAGCATATGCTGGGCTCGGGCATGTGCTGATGCCATATTTTTCTTCGCCAAGGCACCATCACTGAAGCATCACCGGAAACCTGACCGACGGCATTGGGGTTCCGACGATCGGGGCGGTCGGGGGGGGTGTCCGCACATGATTTACGATGGGTGCTGGTACTTGGCCCTTATATTGGCCCCCTATCCCTCATCAAACCTCGAGAACTCACACCCCCTTAAAGAGCATATGAGATTTTACAGGTTTGCTGCCAGTAGCCATTAAAGTGTCTAAAATGGGGACACTTTTTTCAAATGGTCACAAAATCTTGTACACTTCGATTTGTAGCCGAATTTTTTTGTGCATGCCAACAAAAATACAAGGATCATGTCTACCAAGTTTGGGGTCAAAACTCTATCCAAAAAAATTTTAGAAAATCCCGAACCGCAAAAAGTTTTAAAAATCGTGAAAAATAGAAAACGAGTTGTCTCACCATTAAACTTCACGTGAAGGCTTAAAGGACCACTGTATAAATTTACAAGCCATAAAAATGGCATTGGCACGTAGAAATATGAAGATGTGCCTAAACCCACCTGCCAACCTATCGATCCACTGCTTGCGCATCCCATCTCTCTGGCTTGTGTAGTGCCACCCCGCCCGTTCATTTTGTCGGTTGGCCTAGGCATATGAAGTTCATTCCCAGTCTAAGATCAGACTACACTGAGGGTTACGGCAGCAGGATCGATAACACGTAGAGGGGGACCCAGCCAATCCCCAGCTTGCGCATCTCGCCCCTCTGGCCGGTTGAGTGCCTGGATGCTCGTTTCGTGGGTTGACTTAGGCATACGGAGTTCATTCCCAGTCTAAGCATACGGATTTCATTCCCAATCTAAGATCGAACCGAACCGAGGGTTGCGGCAGCACATGCTAGGCTCGAGCATGTGCTGGTGCCGTATTTTTCTTCATCGGGGCACCATCGTCGGAAAACCAGACCGGCGGCATTGGGGGTGTGCGTACATGATGTGCGATGGGTTCTGGTAATTGGCCATTATATTGAACCCCTATCCCTCATCAAACCTCGAGAACTCACACCCCTTTAAAGAGCATTTGAGATTTTAAAGGTTTGCTGCCAGTAGCCATTACAGTGTCTGAAATGGGGACACTTTTTTCAAATGGTCACAAAATCTTGTACACTTTGACTTTTTAGCTGAATTTTTTATGCACGCGAACAAAAATACAAGGATCATGTCTACCAACTTTGGGGCCAAAATTCTTTTCGAAAAAATTTTCAAAAATCCCGAACCGTAAAAAGTTTCAAAAATCATGAAAAATAGAAAACGAGTCGTCTTGCCATGAAACTTCACGTGAAGGCTTAAGGGACCATTGTATGAATGTACAAGCCATAAAAATGGCATTGGCATGCAGAAATGTGAAGATGTGCCTAAACCCGCCTACCAACCTATCGATCCACGGCTTGCGCATCCTGTTTCTCTGGCCGGCGTAGTGCCTGCCCGTCCGCCCGCCCGCTCGTTTCGTCGATTGGCTTAGGCGTACGGAGTTCATTCCCAGACTAAGATCACCCCAGATCGAGGGTTACGGTAGCAAGATCGGCAGCACGCAGAGGGGGACCTAGCCGATCCCCGACTTGCGCATCCCGCCCCTCTGGCTGGCTGAGTGCCCGCACGCTCGTTTTGTGGGTTGACTTAGGCATACGGAGTTCATTCCCAGTCTAAGCATACGAAGTTCATTCCCAGTCTAAGATCAGACCAGGCTGAGGGCTAGACAGCATATGCTGGCCTCGGGCATTTGCTGGTGCCGCATTTTTCTTCACCGGGGCACCATCATCGGAGCATCGTCAGAGAACCTGACCGGCGGCGTTGGGGTTCCGATGATCGGGGGGGCCAGGGGGGTGTGCGCACATGATGTGGATGGGTACTGGTACTTGGCCCATATATTGGCCCCCTATCCCTCATCAAACCTCAAGAACTCACACCCCCTTGGAGAGCATTTAAGATTTTACAGGTTTGCTGCCAGTAGCCATTAAAGTGTTTGAAATGGGGACACTTTTTTCAAATGGTCAAAAAATCTTGTACACTTCGAGTTTTTAGCTGAATTTTTTTATGCATGCCAACAAAAAAACAAGGATCATGTTTACCAAGTTTGGGGCGAAAAATCCTTCTGAATAAATTTTTAAAAAATCCTGAATTGCAAAAAGTTTCAAAAATTATGAAAAATGGAAAACGAGTCGTCTTGCCATGAAACTTCATGTGAAGGCTTAAAGGACCATTTTATGAATTTACAAGCCATATAAGTGGCATTGGCATGCAGAAATATGAAGATGTGCCTAAACCCACCTACCACCCTATCGATCCACGGCTTGCGCATCCCATCTCCCTGGCCGGCGTAGTGCCCGCCCGCGCGCCCACCCGCTCGTTTCGTCGGTTGGCTTAGGCATACAGAGTTCATTCCCAGTCTGAGATCTGACCGGACCGAGGGTTATGGCAGCAAGATCGATAGCACGCAGAGAAGGACCCAGCCGATCCTCGACTTGCACATCCCGTCTCTCTGGCTGGCATACTGCCCGCCCGTCCGCCTGCCAGCTCGTTTCGTCGGTTGGCTTAGGCATACGAAGTTTATTCCCAATCCAAGATTGGACCAGGCTGAGGGTTATGGTAGCAGGATCAGCAGCACGTAGAGGGGGACCCGATCGATCCCCGGCTTGCGTATCCCGCCCCTCTGGCCGGTTAAGCACTCGCACGTTCGTTTCATGGGTTGACTTAGGTTTACGGAGTTCATACCCAGTCTAAGCATACGAAGTTCATTCCCAGTCTAAGATCAGACCGGACCGAGGGTTGTGACAGCACATGTTGGGCTCGGGCATGTGCTGGTGCCATATTTTTCTTCGTCGACGCACCATCACCGGAGCATCCTCGTTCAACCTAACCGACGGCATTGGGGTTCCGACGATCGGGGGGGCCGGGGGGTGTGCACACATGATGTGCGATGGGTGCTGGTACTTGGCCCTTATATTGGCCCCCTATCCCTCATCAAACCTTGAGAACTCACACCCCCTTAAAGAGCATTTGAGATTTTACAGGTTTGCTGCCAGTAGCCATTAAAGTGTCTGAAATGGGGACACTTTTTTCAAATGGTCACAAAATCTTGTACACTTCGAGTTTTTAGCTGAATTTTTTTTGCATGCCAATAAAAATAAAAGGATCACGTCTACCAAGTTTGGGGCCAAAACTCCTTTCGAAAAATTTTAAAAAATCTCGAACCGCAAAAAGTTTTGAAAATCATGAAAAATAGAAAACAAATCGTCTTGCCATGAAACTTCACGTGAAGTCTTAAGGGACCATTGTATGAATTTACAAGCCATAAAAATGGCGTTGGCACATAGAAATATGAAGATGTGCCAAAACTTGCCTACCACCCTATCAATCCACAGCTTGCGCATCCCATCTCTCTAGCCAGCGTAGTGCCCGCCCGCCCGCCCGCTCGTTTCATCGGTTGGCTTAGGCATATGGAGTTGATTCTCAGTCTAAGATCGGACCAGACCGAGGGTTGTGGCAGTAGGATCAGCAGCACGTAGAGGGGGACCCAACCGATCCCCGGCTTGCGCATCCCACCCCTCTGGCCGGCTAAAAGCCCGCACGCTCGTTTCATGGGTTGACTTAGGCATACGGAGTTCATTCCTAGTCTAAGCATACGGAGTTCATTCCTAGTCTAAGATCGGACTGGACTGAGGGTTACAGCAGCACATGCTGGGCTCTGACATGTGCTGGTCCACTTTTTCCTTTGTCGGGGCACCATCGCCGGAGCGTCGTCGGAGAACCTGACCAACGGCATTGGGGTTCCGACGATCGGGGGGATCGGGGGGTGTGCGCACATGATGTGCAGTGGGTGCTGGTACTTGGCCCTTATATTGGCCCCCTATCCCTCATCAAACCTCGAGAACTCACACCCCCTTAAAGAGCATTTGAGATTTTACAGGTTTGCTGCCAGTAGCCATTAAAGTGTCTGAAATGGGGACACTTTTTTCAAATGGTCACAAAATCTTGTACACTTCGAGTTTTTAGCTGAATTCTTTTGTGCATGCCAAAAAAAATTACAAGGATCACACCTACCAAGTTTGGGGCCAAAAATCCTTTTGAAAAAAATTTAAAAAATCTCGAACTGCAAAAAGTTTCAAAAATCATGAAAAATAAAAAACGAGTTGTCTTGCCATAAAACTTCACATGAAGGCTTAAGGGACCATTGTATGAATTTACTAGCCATAAAAATGGCATTGGCATGCAGAAACATGAAGATGTGCCTAAACCCACCTACCACCCTATCGATCCACGGCTTGCGCATCCCGTCTCTCTGGCCGACGTAGTGCCCGCCCTTCCCGCTCGTTTCGTCGGTTGGCTTAGGCATATGGAGTTCATTCCCAGTCTAAGGTTGAACTGGACCAAGGGTTGCGACAGCAGGATTGATAGCTCATAGAGGGGGACCCGGGTGACCCGTGGCTTGCGCATCCCGCCCCTCTGGCCGGCTGAGCGCCCGCACCCTCGTTTCGTGGGTTGAATTAGGCATACAGAGTTCATTCCCAGTCTAAGCATACGGAGTTCATTCCCAGTCTAACATCGGACCGAACCGAGGGTTGTGCCAGCACATGCTGGGCTCGAGCATGTGCTGGTGCCACATTTTTCTTCGTCGGGGCACCATCATCGAAGCATCGTAGGAGAACCTGACCGACGGCATTGGGCTTCCGGTGATCGAGGGGGCCGGGGGGGTGTGCGCACATGATGTGCGATGGGTGCTGGTACTTGGCCCTTATATTGGCCCCCTATCCATCATCAAACCTCGAGAACTCACACCCCCTTAAAGAGCATTTGAGATTTTACAGGTTTGCTGCTAGTAGCCATTAAAGTGTCTGAAATGGGGACACTTTTTTCAAATGGTCAAAAAATCTTGTACACTTCGAGTTTTTAGCTGAATTTTTTTTGTGCATGCCAACAAAAATACAAGGATCATGCCTACCAAGTTTGGGGCCAAAAATCCTTCTGAAATAATTTTAAAAAATCCCGAACTGTAAAAAGTTTCAAAAATTGTGAAAAATAGAAAACGAGTCGTCTTGCCATGAAACTTCAGGTGAAGGCTTAAGGGACCATTGTATGAATTTACAAGCCATAAAAATGGCATTGGCATGCAAAAATATGAAGATGTGCATAAACCCACCTACCACCCTATCGATCCACGGCTTGCGCATCCCGTCTCTCTGGCCGACGTAGTGCCCGCTCGTCCGCTCGTTTCATCGATTGGCTTAGGCATACGGAGTTCATTCCCAGTCTAAGGTTGGACTGGAATGAAGGTTGCGACAACAGGATCGACAGCACGTAGAGAGGGACCCGGGTGACCCTTGGCTTACGCATCCCGCCCCTTTGGCCGGCTGAGCGCCCGCAAGCTCATTTCGTGGGTTGACTTAGGCATACGAAGTTCATTCCTAGTCTAAGCATACGGAGTTCATTCCCAGTCTAAGATCGGACCGGACCGAGGGTTGCGGCAGCACAAGCTGGGCTCAGGCATGTGCTGGTGCCGCATTTTTCATCGCTGGGGCTCCATCGTCCGAGCATCGCCGGAGAACCTGACCGGCGGCATTGTGGTTCCGACGATCGGGGGGGCTGGGGGGTGTGCGCACATGATGTGTGATGGGTGCCCATACTTGGCCCTTATATTGGCCCCCTATCCCTCATCAAACCTCGAGAACTCACACCCCCTTAAAGAGCCTTTGAGATTTTACAAGTTTGCTGCCAGTAGTCATTAAAGTGTCTGAAATAGGGACACTTTTTTCAAAAGGACACAAAATCTTGTTCACTTTGAGTTTTTAGCTGAATTTTTTTGTGCATGCCAACAAAAATGCAAGGATCACGTCTACAAAATTTGGGGCCAAAAATCCTTCCAAAAAAATTTTAAAAAATCCCAAACCGCAAAAAGTTTTAAAAATCGTGAAAAATAGAAAACGAGTCGTCTTGCCATGAAACTTCAAGTGAAGGCTTAGGGGACCATTGTATGAATTTACAAGCCATAAAAATGGCATTCGCATGGAGAAATTTGAAGATGTGCTTAAACCCACCAACCACCCTATCAATCCACGGCTTGCGCATCCCGTCTCTCTGGCCGGCGTGGTGCCCGCCCGCCCGCTCGTTTCGTCAATTGGCTTAGGCATACGGGGTTCATTCCCAATCTAAGCATACAGAGTCCATTCCCAGTCTAAGATCGAACCAAACCGAGGGTTGCGACAGCACATGCGGGGCTCGGGCATGTGTTGGTGCTGCATTGTTCTTCGTCGGGGCACCATTGCCGGAGCATTGTCAGAGAACTTGACTGGCGGCATTGGGGTTCCGACGATCGGGGGGGTCGGGGGGGTGTGCGCACATGATGTGCGATGGGTGCTGGTACTTGGCCCCTATATTGGCCCCCTATCGCTCATCAAACCTCAGGAACTCACACCCCCTTAAATATCATTTGAGATTTTATAGGTTTGGTGCCAGTAGCCATTAAAGTGTCTGAAATGGGGACACTTTTTTCAAATGGTCACAAAATCTTGTACTCTTCGATTTTTTAGCTGAATTTTTTTGTGCATGCCAACAAAAATTCAAGGATCACGTCTACCAAGTTTGGGGCCAAAACTCCTTCCGAAAAAATTTTAAAAAATCTTGAACCGTAAAAAGTTTTAAAAAATCATGAAAAATAGAAAACGAGTCGTCTTGCCATGAAACTTCACGTGAAGGCTTAAGGGACCATTGTATGAATTTACAAGCCATAAAAATGGCATTGGCATGCATAAATATGAAGATGTGCCTAAACGCACCTACCATCCTATCCATCCCCGGCTTATGCATCCCGTCTCTCTGGCTAGCGATGTGCCCATCGCCCGCCCGCTCGCTCATTTCGTCGGTTGGCTTAGTCATACGGAGTTCATTCCTAGACTAAGATCGGATCGGACCGACGGTTGCGGCAGTAAGATCGGCAGCATGCAGAGGGGGACCCGATCGATCCCCGGGTTACGCATCCCTCCCCGCTGGCCGGCTGAGCGCCCGTACGCTCGTTTTGTGGGTTGACTTACGCATACAGAGTTCATTCCCAGTCTAAGCATACGGAGTTCATTCGCAGTCTAAGATCAGACTGGATCGAGGGTTGCGGACACTTTTTTCAAGTGGCTTAGGCATACAGAGTTCATTCCCAGTCTAAGATCAGACCAGACCGAGGGTTGCAGCAGCACATGCTAGGCTCGGGCATGTGCTGGTGCCGCATTTTTCTTCACCAGTGCACCATCGTCGGAGCATCGCTGGAGAACCTGACCGACGACATTGGGGTTCCGACGATCGAAGGGGTCGGCGGGTGTGCGCACATGATGTACGATGGGTGTCGATACTTGGCCCTTATATTGGCCCCCTATCCCTCATCAAACCTCGAGAACTCACACCCCCTTAAAGAGCATTTGAGATTTTACAAGTTTGCTGCCAGTAGCCATTAAAGTGTCTAAAATGGGACATTTTTTTCAAATGGTCACAAATTCTTGTACACTTTGAGTTTTTAGCTGAATTTTTTTATGCATATGAACAAAAATACAAGGATCATGTCTACCAAATTTGGGGCCAAAACGCCTTCCGAAAAAATTTTAAAAAATCCTAAACCCAAAAAAAGTTTTGAAAATCGTAAAAAATAGAAAACGAGTCGTCTTGCCATGAAACTTCACGTGAAGGCATAAGGGACCATTGTATGAATTTAGAGGCCATAAAAATGGCATTGGCATGCAGAAATATGAAGATGTGCCTAAACCCACCTACCACCCTATCCATCCACGGCTTGCGCATCCCGTCTCTTTGGCCGGCGTAGTCCCCGCCCGCCATAGTGCCTGCTCATTTCGTCGGTTGGCTTAGGCATATGGAGTTCATTCCCTGTATAAGATTTGACCAGACTGAGGTTTACGGTAGCAGGATTGGCATCACGCAGAGGGTGACCCGACCGATCCCCAGCTTGTGCATCCCGCCCCTTTGGTTGGCTGAACGCCCGCACAATCGTTTTGTGGGTTGACTTAGGCATACGGAGTTCATTCCCAGTCTAAGCAGACGGAGTTCATTCCCAGTCTAAGATCGGACTGAACCGAAGGTTACAGCAGCACATGCTGGGCACGAGCATATGCTGGTGCCGTATTTTTCTTCGTCGGGGCACCATCGCCGGAGCATCGTTGGAGAACCTGACCGGCGACATTGGGGTTCCCGCGATCAGGGGGGCCGGTGGGGTGTGCGCACATGATGTGAGATGGGTGCTGGTACTTGGCCCTTATATTGGCCCCATATCCCTCATCAAACCTCGAGAACTCCCACCCCCTTAAAGAGCATTTGAGATTTTACAGGTTTGCTGCCAGTAGCCATTAAAGTGTCTGAAATGGAGACACTTTTTTCAAATGGTCACAAAATCTTGTACACTTCGAGTTTTTAGCTGAATTTTTTTGTGCATGCCAACAAAATTTCAAGGATCACGTCTACGAAGTTGGGGCCAAAACTCCTTCTGAAAAAATTTAAAAAAATCCCAAACCGCAAAAAGTTTTGAAAATCGTAAAAAATAGAAAACGAGTCATCTTGCCATGAAACTTCACATGAAGGCTTAAGGGATCATTCTATGAATTTACAAGCCATAAAAATGGCACTGGCATGCAGAAATATGAAGATGTGCCTAAACCCACCAACCACCCTATCCATCCCCGGCTTGCGCATCCCGTCTCTCTGGCCGGCGTACTGCCCGTCGCCCGCCCACTCGCTCGTTTCGTCGGTTGTCTTAGGCATACGGAGTTCATTCTTATACTAAGATCGGATCGGACCAAGGGTTGTGGCAGCAGGATCGGCAGCACGCAGAGGGGGACCCAACCGATCCCTGGGTTGAGCATCCCGCCCCTCTGGCCGGCCGAGCGCCCGCACGCTCGTTTCGTGGGTTGACTTAGGCATACGAAGTTCATTCCCAGTCTAAGATCGGATCAGACCGAGGGTTGTGGCAGCACATGCTGGGCTCGGGCATGTGCGGATGCAGCATTTTTCTTCGTCGGGGCACCATCGTCGAAGAACCTGACCGACGGCAATGAGGTTTCGACGATCGGGGGGACCGGGGGGTTGTGCGCACATGATGTGTGATGGGTGCTGGAACTTGGCCCTTATATTGGCCACCTATCCCTCATCAAACCTCGAGAACTCACACCCCCTTAAAGAGCATTTGAGATTTTACAGGTTTGCTGCCAGTAGCCATTAAAGTGTCTGAAATGGGGACACTTTTTTCAAATGGCCGCAAAATCTTGTACACTTCGAGTTTTTAGGTGAATTTTTTTGTACATGCCAAAAAAAATACAAGGATCACGTCTACCAAGTTTGGTACCAAAAATGCTTCCAAAAAAATTTTAAAAAATCCCAAACCGCAAAAAGTTTCAAAAATTATGAAAAATAGAAAACGAGTAGTCTTGCCATGTAACTTCACGTGAAGGCTTAAGGGACCATTGTATGAATTTACAAGCCATAAAAATGGCATTGGCACGGAAAAATATGAAGATGTGCCTAAACCCACCTACCACCCTATCGATCCACGTTTGCGCATCCCGTCTCTCTGGCCGGCGTAGTGCCCGCCCGCCCACCCACCCGCTCGTTTCATTCGATGGCTTACGCATACAGAGTTCATTCCCAGTCTAAGATCATACCGAACCGAGGTTTGCAGCAGTAGGATCAACAGCACGCAGAGGGGGACCCAACCGATCCCCGGCTTGCGCATCCCGCCCCTCTGGCTGGCTGAGTGCCCACACGCTCATTTCCTGGGTTTACTTAGGCATACGGAGTTCATTCCCAGTCTAAGATCAGACTGGACCGAGGGTTACGACAGCACATACTGGGCTCATGCATGTGCTGGTGCCACATTTTTCTTCATCGGGGCACCATCGTCGGAGCATCACCTGAGAACCTGACTGGCGGCATTTGGGTTCCGGCGATCGGGGGGGCCGGGGGGGGTGTGCGCACATGATGTGTGATGGGTGCTGGTACTTGGCCCTTATATTGGCCCCCTATCCCTCATCAAACCTCAAGAACTCGCACCCTCTTAAAGAGCATTTGATATTTTACAGGTTTGGTAACAGTAGCCATTAAAGGGTCTGAAATGGGGACACTTTTTTCAAATGGTAACAAAATCTTGTACACTTCGAGTTATTGGCTGAATTTTTTTGCGCATGCCAACAAAGATACAAGGATCACGTCTAAAAAAGTTTGGGGCCAAAACTCCTTCCAAAAAAATTTTAAAAAATCCCAAACCGTAAAAAGTTTCAAAATTCATGAAAAATAGAAAACGAGTCATCTTGCCATGAAGCTTCACGTGAAAGCTTAAGGGACCATTGTATGAATTTACAAGCCATAAAAATGGCATTGGCATGCAAAAATATGAAGATGTGCCTAAACCGACCTACCACCCTATCGATCCACGGTTTGCGCATCCCATCTCTTTGGCCAGCGTAGTGCCCGCCTGCCTGCCTGCTCGTTTCGTCGGTTGGCTTAGGCATACGGAGTTCATTCCCATTCTAAGAGTGAATCAGACCGAAGGTTGCAGTAGTAGGATCGACATCACGCAGAGGGGGACCCGACCGATCACCGGCTTGCCCATCCTACCCCTCTGGCCGGCTGACCGGCCGCACGCTCGTTTCATGGGTTGACTTAGGCATACGGAGTTCATTCCCAGTCTAAGCATACGAAGTTCATTCCCAGTCTAAGATCGGACCGAACCGAGGAATGCAGCAGCACATGCTGGGCTTGGGCATGTGCTGGTGCCGCATTTTTCTTCAACAGGGCACCATCCCCAGAGCATCGTCGAAGAACCTGACAGGCGACATTGGGGTTCTGGTGATCGGGGGGGCCAGGGGGTGTGCACACATGATGTGCGATGGATGCTGGTACTTGGCCCTTATATTGGCCCCCTATCCCTCATCAAACCTTGAGAACTCACACCCCCTTATAGAGCATTTGAGATTTTAGAGGTTTGCTGCCAGTAGCCATTAAAGTGTCTGAAATGGGGACACTTTTTTCAAATGGTCACAAAATCTTGTACACTTCAAGTTTTTAGCTGAATTTTTTTATGCATGCCAACAAAAATACAAGGATCACGTCTACCATGTTTGGGGCCAAAAATCCTTCCGAAAAAATTTTAAAAAATCTCGAACTGTAAAAAGTTTTAAAAATCATGAAAAATAAAAAACGAGTCGTCTTGCCATGAAACTTCACGTGAAGGCTTAAGGGACCATTGTGTGAATTTACAAGCCATAAAAATGGCATTGGCACGCATAAATATGAAGATGTGCCTAAACCCATGTACCACCCTATCGATCCACGGCTTGCACATCCCGTCTCTTTGGCCGGCGTAGTGCCCACCCGCCATAGTGCCCGCTCGTTTCGTCGGTTGGCTTAGGCATATGGAGTTCATTCCCTGTCTAAGATCAGACCAGACCGAGGGTTGTGGTAGCATGCAGAGGGGGCCCCGATCGATACCCAGCTTGCACATCCCGCCCCTTTGGTGGACTGAGCGCCCGCACGCTCGTTTCGTGGGTTGACTTAGGCATACGGAGTTCATTCCCAGTCTAAGCATACGAAGTTCATTCCCAGTCTAAGATTGGATCGGACCGAGGGCTATGATAGCACATGCTAGGCTCGGGCATGTGCTGCTGTCACATTTTTCTTCGCCGGGCACCATCGTCGGAGCATCGCCAGAGAACCTGACCGGTGGCATTGGGGTTCCCGCGATCGGGGGGGGCGGGGGGTGTACACACATGATGTGCGATAGGTCCTGGTACTTCGCCCTTATATTGGCCCCCTATCCCTCATCAAACCTTGAGAACTCACACCCCCTTAAAGAGAATTTGAGATTTTACAGGTTTGCTGCCAGTAGCCATTAAAGTGTCTGAAATGGGGACACTTTTTTCAAATGGTCACAAAATCTTGTACACTTCGAGTTTTTAGTTGAATTTTTTTGTGCATGCCAAAAAAGATACAAGGATCACGTCTAAAAAAGTTTGGGGCTAAAAATCCTTCCGAAAAAATTTTAAAAAATCCCGAACCGCAAAAAGTTTTGAAAATCTTGAAAAATAGAAAACTAGTCGTCTTGCCATGAAACTTCACGTGAAGGCTTAAGGGATCATTGTATGAATTTACAGGCTATAAAAATGGCATTGGCATGCAGAAATATGAAGATGTGCCTAAACCCCCTACCACCCTATCGATCCACGGCTTGCGCATCCCGTCTCTTTGGCCGGAATAGTGCTCGCCCGTCCGCCCGCCCGTTCGTTTCCTCGGTTGGCTTAGGCATACAGAGTTCATTCCCAGTCTAAGATCAGACCATACTGAGGGTTGTCGGAGCAGGATCGGTAACACGCAGAGGGGGACCTAACCGATCCCCGGCTTGCCCATCCCGCCCCTCTGGCCGACTGAGCGCCCGCACGCTCGTTTCATGGGTTGACTTAGGCATACGGAGTTCATTCCCAGTCTAAGCATACAGAGTTCTTTCCCAGTCTAAGATCGGACCAGAATGAGGGTTGCGGCAGCACATGCTGGGCTCGGGCATGTGCTGGTGCCGCATTTTTCTTCACCGGGGCACCATCGCCAGAGCTTCACTAGAGAACCTGACTGACGGCATTAGGGTTCAGGCGATCGGGGGGGTCGGGGGGTTGTGCGCACATGATGTGCGATGGGTGCTCATACTTGGCCCTTATATTGGCCCCCTATCCCTCATCAAACCTCGAGAACTCACACCCCCTTAAAGAGCATTTGAGATTTTATAGGTTTGCTGCCAGTAGCCATTAAAGTGTCCGAAATGGGGACACTTTTTTCAAATGGTAACAAAATCTTGTACACTTAGAGTTTTTAGCTGAATTGTTTTGTGCAAGCCAACAAAAATACAGGGATGACGTCTACCATGTTTGGGGCCAAAATGCCTTCCGAAAAAATTTTTAAAAATCCCGAACCACAAAAAGTTTCAAAAATCGTGAAAAATAGAAAACGAGTCGTCTTGCCATGAAACTTCACGTGAAGGCTTAAGGGACCATTGTATGAATTTACAAGCCATAAAAATGGCATTGGCATGTAGAAATATGAAGATGTGCCTAAACCCACCTACCACCCTATCGATCGACGGCCTGCGCATCCCGTCTCTTTGGTCGACGTAGTGCCCGCCCACCTACCCGCCCGCTTGTTTCGTCGGTTGGCTTAGGCATACGGAGTTCATTCCCAGTCTAAGATCAGACCAGAATGAGGGTTACGGCAGTAGGATCGGTAGCACGCAGAGGGGGAACCCGGCTGATCCCCGACTTGTGCATCCAGCCCCTCTGGCCGGTCGAGCGCCCGCGCGCTCATTCCGTGGGTTGACGTAGGCATACGGAGTTCATTCCCAATCTAAGCACACAGAGTTCATTCTCAATCTAAGATTGGACCGGACTGAGGGTTATGGCAGCACATGCTGGGCTCGGGCATGTGCTGGTGCCGCATTTTTCTTTTCGGGGCACCATCGCCGGAGTATCGTCGGAGAACCTGATCGGCGGCATTGGGGTTCTAGCGATCTGGGGGGCCGGGGGGGTTTGCACTCATAATGTACGATGGGTGCTGGTACTTGGCCCTTATATTGGCCCACTATCCCGCATCAAACCTCGAGAACTCACACCCCCCTTAAAGGGCATTTGAGATTTTAGAGGTTTGCTGCCAGTAGCCATTAAAGTGTCTGAAGTAGGGACACTTTTTTCAAATGGTCACAAAATCTTGTTCACTTCGAGTTTTTAGCTGAATTTTTTTGTGCACGGCAACAAAAATACAAGGATCACGTCTACCAAGTTTGGGCCCAAAACTCCTTCCGAAAAAATTTAAAAAAATCCCGAACCGCAAAAATCATGAAAAATAAAAAACGAGTTGTCTTGCCAAGAAACTTAACGTGAATGCTTAAGGGACAATTGTACGAATTTAGAAGCCATAAAAATGGCATTGGCACGTAGAAATATGAAGATGTGCCTAAACCCACCTACCACCTTATCGATCCACGGCTTGCGCATCCAGTCTCTCTGGCCGACGTAGTGCTCGCCCGCCCGCCCGTCCGCTCGTTTCCTCGGTTGGCTTAGGCATACGGAGTTCATTCCTAGTCTAAGATTGGACCAGATTGAGGGTTAGGGCAGCAGGATCGGCAGCACACAGAGGGGGACCCAGTCGATCCCCAGCTTGCGCATCTCGCCCCCCGGGCCGACTGAGCGCCCGCACGCTCATTTCATGGGTTGACTTAGGCATACGAAGTTCATTCCCAGTCTAAGCATATGGAGTTCATTCCCAGTCTAGGATCAGACTGGACCTAGGGTTGCGGTAGCACATGCTGGGCTCGGGCATGTGCTGGTGTCAAATTTTTCTTCACCGGGGCACCATCGCCAGAGC
Organism: Durio zibethinus; assembly: GCF_047325235.1. Classification (NCBI taxonomy): domain Eukaryota; kingdom Viridiplantae; phylum Streptophyta; class Magnoliopsida; order Malvales; family Malvaceae; genus Durio; species Durio zibethinus. Next base: position 22,980,394 of record NC_143162.1, on the reverse strand, counting down.
ATCGTCGGAGAACCTGACCGACGGCATTGGGGTTCCAGGGATCGAGGGGCCGGGGGGGGGGTGTGCGCACATGATGTGCGATGGGTGCTGGTACTTGGCCCTTATATTGGCCCCCTGTCCCTCATCAAACCTCGAGAACTCATGCCCCTTTAAAGAGCATTTGAGATTTTACAGGTTTGCTGCCAGTAGCCATTAAAGTGTCTGAAATGGGGACACTTGTTTCAATTGGTCACAAAATCTTGTACACTTCGAGTTTTTACCTGAATTTTTTTGTGCATGCCAACAAAAATACAAGGATCATGTCTACCAAGTTTGGGGGCAAAAAACCTTTCAAAAAAATTTTAAAAAATCCCAAACTACAAAATATTTTGAAAATTGTGAAAAATAAAAAATGAGTCATCTTGCGATGAAACTTCACGTGAAGGCTTAAGGGACCATTGCATGAATTTACAAGCCATAAAAATGGCATTGGCAAGCAAAAATATGAAGATGTGCCTAAACCCACCTACCACCCTATCGATCCACGGCCTGCGCATCCCGTCTCTCTGGCCGGCGTAGTGCCCGCCCGCCCGCTCGTTTCGTTGGTTGGCTTGGGCATACGAAGTTCATTCCCAGTTTAAGATCGAACTGGACCGAGGGTTGCAACAGCAGGAATGGCAGCACGCAGAGGGGGACCCGACCGATCCCTATCTTGTGCATCCCGCCCCTTTAGCCGGCTGAAAGCCCGCACGCTCATTTTATGGGCTGACATAGGCATGCAAAGTTCATTCCCAGTCTAAGATCAGACTAGACCGAGGGTTGCGGCAGCGCATGTTGGGCTTGGGCATGTGCTGGTGCCGCCTTTTTCTTCACCGAGGCATCATCGTCGGAGCATCGCCGGAGAACCTGACAGGCGGCATTGGGGTTTCGGGGATCGAGAGGGCCAGGGGGGGTGTGCGCACTTGATGTGCGATGGGTGCTGGTACTTGGTCCTTATATTGGCCCCCTATCCCTCATCAAACCTCAAGAACTCACACCCCCTTAAAGAGCATTTGAGATTTTACAGGTTTGCTGCCAGTAGCCATTAAAGTGTCTGAAATGGGGACACTTGTCTCAAATGGTCATAAAATCTTGTACACTTCAAGTTTTTAGCTGAATTTTCTTGTGCGTGCCAACAAAAATACAGGGATCACGTCTACCAAGTTTGGGGCCAAAAATCCTTCTGAAAAATTTTTAAAAAATCCCGAAACGGAAAATATTTCAAAAATCATGAAAAATAGAAAACGAGTCGTATTGCCATGAAAATTCACGTGAAGGCATAAGGGACCATTGTATGAATTTACAAGCCATAAAAATGGCATGGGCATGCAGAAATATGAAGATGTGCCTAAACCCACCTACCACCCTATCGATCCACGGCTTGCGTATCCCGTCTCTCTGGCCGGCGTAGTGCCTCCCCGCCCGCCCGCCCGCTCATTTCGCCGGTTGGCTTAGGCATACGGAGTTCATTCCCAGTCTAAGATTGGACCAGACCGATGGTTGTAGCAGTAGGATTGACAGCACGCAAAGGGGGACCCAGCCGATCCCCGGCTTGCGTATCCTGCCCCTCTTTCCGGTGAGCGCCCGCCCGCTCATTTCGTGGGTTGACTAACGCATACGAAGTTCATTCCCAGTCTAAGCATACGGAGTTCATTCCCAGTATAAGATCGAATCAGACCGAAGGTTGCGGCAGCACATGCTGGGCTCGGGCATGTGCTGGTGTCAAATTTTTCTTCACCGGGGCACCATCGCCAGAGCATCGTCGGAGAACCTGACCGACGGCATTGGGGTTCCAGGGATCGAGGGGCCGGGGGGGGTGTGCGCACATGATGTGCGATGGGTGCTGGTACTTGGCCCTTATATTGGCCCCCTGTCCCTCATCAAACCTTGAGAACTCATGCCCCTTTAAAGAGCATTTGAGATTTTACAGGTTTGCTGCCAGTAGCCATTAAAGTGTCTGAAATGGGGACACTTGTTTCAATTGGTCACAAAATCTTGTACACTTCGAGTTTTTACCTGAATTTTTTTGTGCATGCCAACAAAAATACAAGGATCATGTCTACCAAGTTTGGGGCCAAAAAACCTTTCAAAAAAATTTTAAAAAATCCCAAACTACAAAATATTTTGAAAATTGTGAAAAATAAAAAATGAGTCATCTTGCGATGAAACTTCACGTGAAGGCTTAAGGGACCATTGCATGAATTTACAAGCCATAAAAATGGCATTGGCAAGCAAAAATATGAAGATGTGCCTAAACCCACCTACCACCCTATCGATCCACGGCCTGCGCATCCCGTCTCTCTGGCCGGCGTAGTGCCCGCCCGCTCGCTCGTTTCGTTGGTTGGCTTGGGCATACGGAGTTCATTCCCAGTTTAAGATCGAACTGGACCGAGGGTTGCAACAGCAGGAATGGTAGCACGCAGAGGGGGACCCGACCGATCCCTATCTTGTGATCCCGCCCCTTTAGCCGGCTGAAAGCCCGCACGCTCATTTTATGGGCTGACATAGGCATGCAAAGTTCATTCCCAGTCTAAGATCAGACTAGACCGAGGGTTGCGGCAGCACATGTTGGGCTTGGGCATGTGCTGGTGCCGCCTTTTTCTTCACCGAGGCATCATCGTCGGAGCATCGCCGGAGAACCTGACAGGCGGCATTGGGGTTTCGGGGATCGAGAGGGCCAGGGGGGGTGTGCGCACTTGATGTGCGATGGGTGCTGGTACTTGGTCCTTATATTGGCCCCCTATCCCTCATCAAACCTCAAGAACTCACACCCCCTTAAAGAGCATTTGAGATTTTACAGGTTTGCTGCCAGTAGCCATTAAAGTGTCTGAAATGGGGACACTTGTTTCAAATGGTCATAAAATCTTGTACACTTCAAGTTTTTAGCTGAATTTTCTTGTGCGTGCCAACAAAAATACAGGGATCACGTCTACCAAGTTTGGGGCCAAAAATCCTTTTGAAAAATTTTTAAAAAATCCCGGAACGGAAAATATTTCAAAAATCGTGAAAAATAGAAAACGAGTCGTATTGCCATGAAAATTCACGTGAAGGCATAAGGGACCATTGTATGAATTTACAAGCCATAAAAATGGCATGGGCATGCAGAAATATGAAGATGTGCCTAAACCCACCTACCACCCTATCGATCCACGGCTTGCGTATCCCGTCTCTCTGGCCGGCGTAGTGCCTCCCCGCCCGCCCGCCCGCTCATTTCGCCGGTTGGCTTAGGCATACGGAGTTCATTCCCAGTCTAAGATCGGACCAGACCGATGGTTGTAGCAGCAGGATTGACAGCACGCAAAGGGGGACCCAGCCGATCCCCGGCTTGCGTATCCTGCCCCTCTTTCCGGTGAGCGCCCGCCCGCTCATTTCGTGGGTTGACTAAGGCATACGAAGTGCATTCCCAGTCTAAGCATACGGAGTTCATTCCCAGTATAAGATCGAATCAGACCGAAGGTTGCGGCAGCACATGCTGGGCTCGGGCATGTGCTGGTGTCGTATTTTTCTTTTCGGGGCACCATCGTCGGAGTATCGTCGGAGAACCTGACCGGCGGCATTGGGGTTCTGGCGATCTGGGGGGCCGGGGGGGTTTGCACTCATGATGTATGATGGGTGCTGGTACTTGGCCCTTATATTGGCCCACTATCCCGCATCAAACCTCGAGAACTCACACCCCCCTTAAAGGGCATTTGATATTTTAGAGGTTTGCTGCCAGTAGCCATTAAAGTGTCTGAAATGGGGACACTTTTTTCAAATGGTCACAAAATCTTCTACACTTCGAGTTTTTAGCTGAATGTTTTTGTGCATGCCAACAAAAATACAAGGATCACGTCTACCAAGTTTGGGGCCAAAACACCTCCGAAAAAATTTAAAAAAATCTTGAACCGCAAAAAGTTTTGAAAATCGTGAAAAATAGAAAACGAGTCATCTTGCCATGAAACTTCACGTGAAGGCTTAAGGGACCATTGTATGAATTTACAAGCCATAAAAATGGCATTGGCACGCAGAAATATGAAGATGTGCCCAAACACACCTACCACCCTATCGATCCACGGCTTGTGCATCCCGTCTCTCTGGCCGACGTAGTGCCTGCCCGCCCGCCCGATCGTTTCGTCGGTTGGCTTAGGCATACGGAGTTCATTCCCAGTCTAAGATCAGACCGAATCGAGGGTTGCAACAGCAGGATCGACAGCACGCAAAGGGGGACCCGACCGATGTCCGGCTTACGTATCCCACCCCTTTGGCCGACTGAACGCCCGCACGCTCGTTTCGTGGGTTGGCTTAGGCATACGGAGTTCATTCCCAGTCTAAAATTGGATCGGACCGAGGGTTGTGGCAGCATATGCTGGGCTCGGGCATGTGCTGGTGCCGCATTTTTCTTCGCCGAGGCACCATCGTCGGAGGGGGTGTGCGCACAAGATGTGCGATGGGTGCTGGTACCTGGCCCTTATATTGGCCCCTTATCCCTCATCAAACCTTGAGAACTCACACCCCTTTAAAGAGCATTTGAGATTTTATAGGTTTGCTGCCAGTAGCCATTAAAGTGTCTGAAATAGGGACACTTTTTTCAAATGGTTACAAAATCTTGTACACTTCGAGTTTTTAGCTGAATTTTTTTTTGCTTACCAACAAAAATACAAGGATCACGTCTAACAAGTTTGGGGCCAAAACTCCTTCCAAAAAGTTTTGAAAATCGTGAAAAATAGAAAACGAGTCGTCTTGCCATGAAACTTCACGTGAAGGTTTAAGGGACTATTGTATGGATTTACAAGGCATAAAAATGGCATTGCCATGCAGAAATGTGAAGATGTGCCTAAACCCACCTACCACCCTATCGATCCATGGCTTGCGCATCCCATCTCTCTTGCTGACGTAGTGCCCGCCCGTCCGCCCTCCCGCTCATTTCGTCAGTTAGCTTAGGCATACGGAGTTCATTCCTAGTGTAACATCGGACAGGATCGAGGGTTGTGGTAGCAGGATTGGCAGCACGTAGAAGGGGACCCGATCGATCCTCGGCTTGCGCATCCCGCTCCTCTGGTCGGCTGAGCGCCCGCGCGCTCGTTTCGTGGGTTGACTTAGGCATACAGAGTTCATTCCCAGTCTAAGCATACAGAGTCCATTCCCAGTCTAAGATCGGATCGGACCGAGGGTTGCAGCAACACATGCTGGGCTCAGGCATGTGCTGGTGTCATATTTTTCTTCGTCGAGGCACCATCCCCGGAGGATCGTCGGAGAACCTGACTGGCTGCTTTGCGGTTTTGGCGATCAGAGGGGCCGGGGGGTGTGCGCACATGATGTGCAGCGGGTGCTAGTACTTGGCCTTTATACTGGCCCCCTATCCCTCATCAAACCTCGAGAACTCACACCCTCTTAAAAAGCATTTGAGATTTTACAGGTTTACTGCCAGTAGCCATTAAAGTGTCTGAAATGGGGAGACTTTTTTCAAATGGTCACAAAATTTTGTACACTTCGGGTTTTTAGCTGAAATTTTTTATGCATGCCAAAAAAAATACCAGGATCACGTCTACCAAATTTGGGGCTAAAACTCCTTCCAAAAAATTTTAAAAAAATCCCCAACCGTAAAAAGTTTCGAAAGTCATGAAAAATAGAAAACGAGTCGTCTTGCCAAGAAACTCCGCGTGAAGGCTTAAGGGACCATTGTATGAATTTACAAGCCATAAAAATGGCATTGGCATGCAGAAATATGAAGATGTGCCTAAACCCACCTACCACCCTATCGATCCACAGCTTGCGCATCCCGTCTCTTTGGCCTTTGTAGTGCCCAAACGCTCGCCGGTTCGCTCGTTTCGTTGGTTGGCTTAGGCATACGGAGTTCATTCCTAGTCTAAGATTGGAACGGACTGAGGGTTGTGGCAGTAGGATCGGTAGCACGCATAGGGGGAACCGACCGTCCCTGGCTTGCGCATCCTGCCCCTCTGGCCGACTGAGCACCCATACGCTCGTTTCGTGGGTTGACTTAGGCGTATGGAGTTCATTCCCAGTCTAAGCATACTGAGTTCATTCCCCGTCTAAGATTGGACCAGATCGAGGGTTGCGACAACACATGCTGGGCTCGGGCATATGCTGGTGACGCATTTTTCTTCGCCTGGGCACCATCACCGGAGCATTGCCGGAGAACTTGATCGACGACATTGGGGTTCCGGCGATCGGGGGGGCCAGGGGGTGTGCGCACATGATGTGCAATTGGTGTTGGTACTTGGCCCTTATATTGGCCCCCTATCCCTCATCAAACCTCGAGAACTCACACTCCCTTAGAGAGCATTTGAGATTTTACAGGTTTGCTGCCAGTAGCCATTAAAATGCATAAAATGGGGACACATTTTTCAAATGGTCACAAAATCTTGTACACTTCGAGTTTTTAGCTGAATTTTTTTGTGCATGCCAATAAAACTACAAGGATCACGTCTACCAAGTTTAGGACAAAAACTCCATCTGAAAAAATTTAAAAAAATCCCAAACCGTAAAAAGTTTAAAAAATTGTGAAAAATGGAGAACGAGTCATCTTGCCATGAAACTTCACGTGAAGGCTTATGGGACCATTGTATAAATTTACAAGCCATAAAAATGGCATTGGCAAGCAAAAATATGAAGATGTGCCTAAACCCACCTACCGCCCTATCGATCCACGGCTTGCACATCCCGTCACTCTAGCCGGCGTAGTGCCCGTCCACCCGTCCGCCTGCTCATTTCATCGGTTGCCTTAGGCATATGGACTTCATTCCCAATCTAAGATTGGACCAGATTGAAGGTTGCGGCAGCAGGTTTGGCTGCATGCAAAGGGGGACCCTGCTGATCCTTGGCTTGCGCATCTCGCCCCTCTGGCCGGCTGAGTGCCCGCAAGCTCATTTCGTGGGTTGACTTAGGCATAAAGAGTTCATTCCTAGTCTAAGCATACGGAGTCCATTCCCAGTCTAAGATCGGACCAGACCGAGGGTTACGACAGCACATGATAGGCTCGGGCATGTGCTGGTGTCGCATTTTTTTTTCCCGGGGCACCATCGCGGAGAACCTGACCGGCAGCATTGGGGTTACGACGATCGGGGGGACCGGGGGGGATGTGCGCACATGATGTGCGATCGATGCTAGTACTTGGCCCTTATATTGGCCCCCTATCCCTCATCAACCCTCAAGAACTCACACCCCCTTAAAGAGCATTTGAGATTTTATAGGTTTGCTGCCAGTAGCCTTTAAAGTGTCTGAAATGGGGACGCTTTTTTCAAATGGTCACAAAATCTTGTACATTTTGAGTTTTTAGCTAAATTTTTTTGTGCATCCCAACAAAAATACAAGGATCACGCCTACCATGTTTAGAGCCAAAAATCCTGCTGAAAAAATTTTAAAAATTCTCGAGCCGCAAAAAGTTTCAAAAATCATGAAAAATAGAAAATGAGTCGTCTTGCCATGAAACTTCACGTGAAGGCGTAAGGGACCATTGTATGAATTTACAAGCCATAAAAATGGCATTGGCATGCAGAAATATGAAGATGTGGCTAAACCCACCTACCACCCTATCGATCCACGGCTTGTGCATCCCGTCTCTCTGGCCGGCGTAGTGCCTGCCAGCCCGCCTGTCTGCCTGCTCATTTCGTCAGTTGGCTTAGGCATACGGAGTTCACTCCCATCTAAGTCAGACTGGACTGAGGGTTGTGACAGCACATGCTGGGCTCGGGCATGTGCTGGTGCCGCATTTTTCTTCATCGGTGCACCACCGCCAAAGCATCGTCGGAGAACCTGATCGGTGGCATCGGGGGCCCCGGGGGGGTGTGTGCACATGATGTGCGATGGGTGCTGGTACTTGGCCCTTATATTGGCCCCCTAACCCTCATCAAACCTCAAGAACTCACACCCCCTTAAAGAGCATTTGAGATTTTACAGGTTTGCTGCTACTAGCCATTAAAGTGTCTGAAATGGGGACACTTTTTTCAAATGGTCACAAAATCTTGTACACTTCGATTTTTTAGCTGAATTTTTTTGTACATGCCAAAAAAAATACAAGGATCACGTCTACCAAGTTTCGGGCCAAAACTCCTTTCGAAAAAATTTAAAAAAATCCCGAGCTGCAAAAAGTTTCGAAAGTCATGAAAAATAGAAAAGGAGTCGTCTTGCCATGAAACTTCACGTGAAGGCGTAAGGGACCATTGTATGAGTTTACGAGCCATAAAAATGGCAATGGGAGGCAGAAATATGAAGATGTGCCTAAACCCACCTACCACCCTATCGATCCACGGCTTGCGTTTCCCGTCTCTCTGGCCGGCGTAGTGCCTGCACGCCCGCCCGCCCGCTCGTTTCGTCGGTTGGCTTAGGCATACAGAGTTCATTCCCAGTCTAAGATTAGATCAGACTGAGGGCTGCAGCAGCAGGATCAACAGCACGCAGAGGGGGACCCGATCGATCCCCGGCTTGCGTATCCCGCCCCCCTGGCCGATTGAGCCCCCGTATGCTCATTTCGTGGGTTGACCTAGGCATACGGAGTTCATTCCCAGTCTAAGATCGGACCAGACCGAGGGTTGCGGCAGCACATGCTAGGCTCGGGCATGTGCTGGTGCCGCATTTTTCTTCGTCGGGGCACCATCGTCAGAGTATTGACGGAGAATCTGACCGACGGCATTAGGGTTCCGGCGATCGGGGGGGTCGGGGGCTGTGCGCACATGATGTCTGATGGGAGCTGGTACTTGGCCCTTATATTGGCCCCCTATCCTTCATCAAACCTTGAGAACTCACACCCCCTTAAAGAGCATTTGAGATTTTACAGGTTTGTTGCCAGTAGCCATTAAAGTGTCTGAATTGGGGACACTTTTTTCAAATGGTCACAAAATCTTGTACACTTCGATTTTTTAGCTGAATTTTTTTGAACATGCCAACAGAAATACAAGGATCACGTCTACCAAGTTTCGGGCCAAAACTCCTTCCGAAAAGATTTTAAAAAATCTTGAACCTCAAAAAGTTTTAAAAATCGTGAAAAATAGAGAACGAGTCGTCTTGCCATGAAACTTCATGTGAAGGCTTAAGGGACCATTGTACGAATTTACACCCCATAAAAATGGCATTGGCACGTAGAAATATGAAGATGTTCCTAAACCCACCTACCACCCTATCGATCCACGGCTTGCGTATCTTGTCTCTCTGGCCGGCGTAGTGCCCGCACGCCCGCTCATTTCATCGGTTGGCTTAGGCATACGGAGTTCATTCCCAGTCTAAGATCAGGCCAAACTGAGGGTTACGACAGCAGGATCGGCAGCACGCAGAGGGGGACTCGATCGATCCCCGGCTTGCGCATCCCGCCCTTCTAGCCAGCTAAGCGCCTACACGCTCATTTCATGGGTTGACTTAGGCATACGAAGTTCATTCCCAGTCTAAGCATATGGAGTTCATTCCCAGTCTAAGATCGGACTGGACCGAGGGTTGCGGCAGCATATGCTGGGCTCGGGCATGTGCTGGTGCCGCATTTTTCCTCGTCGGGGCACTATCGTCGGACGGTATTGGGGTTCTGGCGATCGGGGGGGCCGGGGGGGTGTGCGCACATGATGTGCGATGGGTGCTGGTACATGGCCCTTATATTGGCCCCCTATCCCTCATCAAACCTCGAGAACTCACACCCCTTAAAGAGCATTTGAGTTTTTACAGGTTTGCTGCCAGTAGGCATTAAAGTGTTTGAAATGGGGACACTTTTTTCAAATAGTCACAAAATCTTGTACACTTCGAGTTTTTAACTGAATTTTTTTGTGTGTGCCAACAAAAATACAAGGATCATGTCTACCAAGTTTGGGGCCAAAACTCCTTCCAAAAAAATTTTAAAAAATCCCGAACTGTAAAAAGTTTCAAAAATCGTGAAAAATAGAAAACAAGTCGTCTTGCCATGAAACTTCACGTGAAGGCTTAAGGGACCATTGTATGAATTTACAAGCCATAAAAATGGCATTGGCACCCAGAAATATGAAGATGTGGCTAAACCCACCTACCACCCTATCGATCCACAGCTTGCGCATCCCGTCTCTCTGGCCGGCGTAGTGCCTGCCTGCTCGCCCGATCGTTTCATCGGTTGGCCTAGGCATATGGAGTTCATTCCCAGTCTAAGATTGGACCGGACTGAGGGTTGTGGCAGCATGATCGGTAGTACGCAAAGAGAGACCCGACTGATCCCCGGCTAGCGCATCCCGCCCCTCTGGCCGGTTGAGCACCTGCACGCTTGTTTCATTGGTTGACTTAGACATACGAAGTTCATTCCTAGTCTAAGCACACGGAGTTAATTCCCAGTCTAAGATTCAACCAGACCGAGGGTTACAGCAGCACATGCTGGGCTCGGGCATGAGCTGGTGCCGCATTTTTCTTCGTCGGGGCACCATCGCCAGAGCATCGCTGGAGAACCTGATTAGCGGTAATGGGGTTCTGGCGATCAGGGGAGCCAGGGTGGTGTCCGCACATAATGTGTGGTGGTTGCTGGTACTTGGCCCTTATATTGGCCCCCTATCCCTCATCAAACCTCAAGAACTCACACCCCTTTAAAGAGCATTTGAGAATTTATAGGTTTGCTGCCAGTAGCCATTAAAGTGTCTGAAATGGGGACACTTGTTTCAAATGGTCACAAAATCTTGTACACTTCGAGTTTTAAGATTAATTTTTTTGTGCGTGCCAACAAAAAAACAAGGACCACCTCTACCAAGTTTGGGGCCAAAATGCCTTCCGAATAAATTTTAAAAAATCCCATACCGTAAAACATTTCAAAAATCGTGAAAAATAGAAAACGAGTCGTCTTGCCATAAAACTTCACATAAAGGCTTAAGGGACCATTGTATGAATTTACAAGCCATAAAAATGGCATTGGCACATAGAAATATGAAGATGTGCCTAAACCCACCTACCACCCTATCAATCCACGGCTTGCGCATCCCGTCTCTCTGGCCGGCGTAGTGCCCGCCCGCCCACTCACCCGCTCGCTCGTTTCGTTGGTTGGCTTAGGCATAC